>NC_133617.1:698045622-698071080 GCF_048593235.1 Sminthopsis crassicaudata
AAGGTAATGCATCTATTTGGCACTGCCAGAACCTGAAGACTTGTGTCTTTGTGGTGTGCCCATGTGGCTCCCTTTGGGAACGGTATTTGAGCTACACAGAATCCTCTACTGGCTTCCCTGAGCTTGCTTCAGTCTACAAGTCCTTTCAATTCTGCAGCTGGGCTCTCCAGTCCTGCTGTCTATTGGACGGGCCATCAAGATAACATTGCCAATAAGAGGATGGGGAAGGGAAAGAGGAAGGAACCAAGCATTTATGAATGTGCCAGGCACCGTGTTAATCGCCTTACAAATATTGTCGCATTTAATCCATTTTCCAGTTGAAGAAAATGGGGCAGGATTTCTACTCCTGAACTGGGGGCCATGAACTTGGTTTTTGTCAGTATTTTTCTCTCTGTATGTTAATCGAATTGGTTTCCTTTGTAATCCTAGGTCCTTTATTTTGTACACTTAAAAAACATTTTTCTGAGGAATACATAAGCTTCACCAACTACCAAAGGGGTCTAGGACTTGGAGTTTCTCTGTTATGTCCTGAATATGTTACCTGGGAAGGCAAGAGATTTCTCTATTATTGTTATCAAGTTAGCAAATTGCTACTTCAGAACTGAGGAGGGAGTCAGCAACACAACCAGTTTTCCCTTCATCTTCTGACCCTTACAGAATGATCTACCACCAGAGAGCATTTGTATCTGTAATGTTTATATATATATATATATATATATATATATATATATATATATATATATATATATATATATATATATATATATATGTATGTATGTATATATATATATACACATATATATATATACATATATATATGTATGTGTATATGTATATATGTATACACATATATACACACATACGTATACACATGTGTATACATGCATACATACACATATAAGCCAGTGATTCTCAAACTGATATAGCTGATCTTCTCAGTATATTTATACTGTTAGTAATTGTTGAGGCTCTAGCCAAAGAGTTTTAGTTTGTGTGGATTATATTTATGGATATTTACCATATTAAAAATAAAAACTAATTTTGAATTTGTGGACCCCCTGAAAGGGTTTCAGGTTTCTCTGAACTGTACTTTGAGAATCATTGATATACACACATGCACACATATACATATGTGTATGTATGTATGTGGGTATATATAAATGTATGTATGTATGTGAGTTCCCTGTGCATTTGTATTAGTCTCTTCAGATAATTCCCATTTTTCTTCCTTACTGGATTTTATTTCCCTCTGGATTTTCAGAATTTTACTCTCAAGATTTTCTCTCCCTCTGGACTGATTTTTCCTCCTGTGGAGCTGGGAAGGTTATATAAATCAAGAAAGGACCTAGCTTGGCTAAGCTATGAGAAACTTTCTCCTTTCACAGAAATAATAGAAAATAACAACAACAATAACAACTAACATTTATTTAATTCCTCATGTGCTAAGGCACATTGTTTGGCATAGGCACTTAGGAAATGTTTATTCATTGATTATCTCATTTGGTCCTTAAAACAACCCTGTTAGCTAAGTGTTATTATCCCCTTTTTCCACATGAGAAAACTAAAGCAGACCCAAGTTAGGGTCTTGCCCAAGATCACACAGTTAATAAGTATCTGAAGAGGAATTTGAACTCAGATCTTCCTGACTCCAAATTTAGTATCTTGTCCATTCTGCCACCTCAGAACTGGAAGAGACCTTCCAAATTCCTATTTTACAAAGACACTAAGATCTAGAAACAAAAAGTAACTTTCTTGTAACCACTCAAGAGAATTGGTCTAGCCATCCACACAGGGAAAAACAAGAGGATGAAAAATGTCTATTGTTCAGTTTATGACACATAATTGGATAGGTAACCTAAAGATCTGATCTATCAGAACATATATGTTATATAGATGCTAGAGATGGATAATGTTCTGAGCCACAAATTAAAGAGGAAGAAAAGTTTGGGGGCACAAGGGGGACGTCCTTATACTATTTTGGTGTGTGTTTTTGTGTTAGGGGCAGGACGAAGAGAGAGACATTAAGCTCAAAGATTAACTCGGTTCCTGCATAATACTAGTCCTATCAGAGTGCAAAGCTGGTAGCACCAACTACACTAGCTACTCAGCTGAAACCTTTGCTGCTCAGAGCATCTCTGCAGGACTGGCTACAAACAGTCAGGGGGGACTCCTGGGCACCCCTCTGCCATGATTCTTGCTCTATGAATGATGAAAAAGCACCAACAGTCAGGACCATGTGGCTTAAGGAAATTGGGAAAAGAGGTAGCCTTAGTCTCTCCCCCTTCACCCCATCATATAAACAAAGAATTCTTTCTCTTCAGAATTCAGTACAACAAAAAGCCACAATGGTGCTGGAGTAGATGGTTTTTAAAATGCAGACAATTTTGGCTATTCAGTCAATAGAAAAAGACGTCTCCCAACCCACCCAGGGAGTCTATACAGAATATTTACCAATGTACATATTTTTCAATCTTCCCAAAATCTTCCATATGAGTGTAGGCTCATGTCAAAGCTGTATTATAAATATATTCTAATGGCAGCCTTTGCAAAATTGCTCAATGCTTTTTTAATGACCTCAAAGTTCTTCCTGGAACAAAGGCCCATATTTGAAACGTCAATATCCTTCCAGTGATGCTATAAAACACTAAATAAATGTCAATTGTCATTATTACTATTCTTCCTCTAAAGTCCAAAGGGATTAGCAAAACTCCAAATTGCCAATCCAATCTGCAGGTAGAGGGGGGAGAGATGGAAGAGGGAGGGAGGGATAGAGGAGAGGGAGGAACAAGGATAGGGAGGAAGGGACAAGGAGAGGGAGGGATGAAGGGAGAAGGAGGGAGGGAGGGAGAAGAAGGAAGGGAGAGAGGGAGAGAGAAAGGAGATAGAAAAAAAGAACCACAATAAGCTCAAAATGGATAAAAGACCTGAATATTAAAGGTTCTACCATTAAAAAAAATGAAAAAAAAATCAGTTTAAGTAATTTTCATGGCAAAGGGGAAGAATTCTCAACCAATGATGGATAGTCATGATTAAAACAAAATAAAATAAGTAACTTTGCATGAAATAGAAAAACTTTTCAATAGCCAAAAATGAATGCAACTAAGATAAGACGGGAAGTAGTCAACTGGGAACAATATCTGCATCACATTTATTTTATAAAGTTCATATAATCAAGATATATTGGGAACTAATATACATACATATGTGTATATGTATGTATGTATATATATAAAGGTATATGTATAGATAAGTATATAGATAAAACTCTCTGTATCTCTACACACACACACACACACACACACACACACACACACACAGACATAACACACACACAGTCCACAGAAAGAGATGTATAATATCAATATCTTACACAGAGTAAGTACTTATTAAATGCTTGTTCACTGAAATAAAGACACCTCTAATGTTACACAAATACACACAAATTAACAAAGATGGCAAAAGATGATAATAGTAGATATTGGAAAGGTTATGGAAAGACACTAATAATTTGTGGACAGAAATATGAATTGGCTCAACCATCCTTGAAAATAATTTAAACCAAGTGACTATCGTAGAGTAGTTGATCAGTAGAATAGGTTAGGTTCACAAGACACAATTGCCAATGACTATAGTAATCTAGTATTTGATAAACCCAAAAATCTCAGTTTCTGGGACAAGCACTCACTATTTGACAAAAATTACTGGGAAAATTGGAAAATAATATGGCAGAAAGTAGGCATTGATTAATTCCTAATATCCTATACCAAGATAAGACAGAAATGAGATCATGATTTATACATAGTGATACTATAAGCAAATTAGAAGAACAAAGGATAGTCTACGTCTCAGATCTGTGAAGAAGGAAGGAATTTGTGGCCAAAGAAGAACTAAAGTGCATTATTAAATGCAAAATGGATAATTTTGATTGCATTAACTTAAAAAAATTTATACCAACAAAACCAATACAAACAAAATTAGAAAGGAAAAAAATTTACATTCAAGAATTCTGACAAAGGTCTCATTTCTAAAATATAGAGAATTGACTCAAATTTATAAGCTAGTCACCAACTGATAAATGTCCAAAAATATAAACAATTTTCAGATGAAAAAATTAAAACCATTTCTGGTCATATTTTTATATGTGCTCTAAATCACTATTGACCAGAGGAAATGCAAATTAAGAAAACACATACCTCTCAGACTGACTAAGATAACAATAAAAGATAATGATAAATATTGGAGGGGATGGAGCAATATCTATATTGGATCTGTATCCCAAAGAGATCATAAAAAGGGAAAAAGTCCCATATGTACAAAAATGTTTGTGGCAGCCCTTTTTGTTGTGGCAAGATACTGGAAACTGAGTGGATGCCCATCAGATGGGGAATGGCTGAATAAATTATGATATATGAATGTTATGGAATATTATTGTTCTGTAAGAAACAATTAGCAAGATGATTTCAGAGAGACTTGGAGAGACTGACATGAACTGATGCTGAGGGAAATAAGTAAAATCAAGAGAATCATACACAGTAACAAGACTATACAATGATCAATACCGAATGTGGATTACAACATAGTATTTTCACTTTTTTGTTAGTGTTTACTTACTTTTTGCTTTCTTTCCCATTTTTTTCCTTTTTGATCTAATTTTTCTTGTAGAGCATGATAACTGGAAATATGTATAAAAGAATTGTGCATGTTTTAACATATATTGAATTTTTGCAATCTAAGGGAAGGAGGAGGGAGAAAGGAAGGGAAAAAAATTGGAACACAAGGTTTTACAAGGGTGAATGTTGAAAACTATACATATCATTTGAAAATAAAAAGCTTTAATTTTTAAAAAGTACTATAAAGACTTACATGAACTGATGCTGAGTGAAGTGAGCAGAACCAGAGATCATTATACATGGCAACAAAAAATTTTATAATGATCAATTCTAATGCATGTACCTCTTTTCAACCATGAGGTGATTCAGGCCAATTTTAATAGACTTGTGATGGGAGAGAGCCATCTGCAACCAGGGAGAGGACTGTGGGGACTGAGTGTGAATAGCAGCATGGTATTTTCACTTTTTTGTTGCCGTTTACTTGCTTTTTGTTTTCTTTCTCATTTTTTTCCTTTTTGATCTGATTTTTCTTGTGCAGCATGATAATTGGAGAGAGAGAGAGAGAGAAAGAGAGAGAGAGAGAGAGATAGGAATTGCATATGTTTAACAAATACTAAATTGCTTGCTATCTGGGGGAAAGGATGGGAAAGGGGAGGGAGAAAAATTTGGAGCATGGGTAAATAAAAGGGTATTATTTTTAAAGTTATGATTCTATTGGGTCTACATCCCAAAGAGATAATAAAAGAGGAGAAAAGTCCCCACATGTGCAAAACTGTTTGTGGCAGCCCCTTTTGTAGTGACAATGAAGTGGAAATTAAAGGTATGTCTATGAGTTGGGGAATTACTGAATAAGTTATGGTATATGAATGTAATGGAATATTATTGTTCTATAAGAAATTATGAGCAGGATGATTTCAGAAAATCCTGGAAAGACTTATATGAACTGATATTGAGTAAAATGAGCAGATTTAAGAGAACATCATACATAGTAATAGCAAAATTATGTGATGATCCATCTGTGATGAATTTGGCTCTTTTCATCAAGCCAATGATTCAAGTCAATTCCAAAAAACTTGGAATGGAAAGCATGAGAGAGAACTATAGAAACTGAAGATAGATCAAAGCATAGTATTTTCATTTTTTTCTTTGCTTTTTCTTTTTCATGGTTTTTTCCCCTTTTGTTCTGATTTTTTTTTGCACAACATGACAAATATGGAAATATGCTTAAAAGGATTGCAAATGTTTAACCAAAAAAATTATTATTTAAAAATCCATACCCTTTGATTCAGCAATGTCACTGCTATTCAGATTCCTCAAAGAGGTTAACAATAAAAAAGAAAGATCCCATCTATACCAAAATATTTACAGTAATACTTTTTGTGCAAAGAACTGAAAACAAAGTAGTCACCCATTAGTTTAAGAATGGTTCAACAAATTGTGGTACAGAAATGTAATGGAAAATTACTATGCTCTCAGAAACAACAATATGATGAATTTATATAAGAATGGGAAGACATAACCAATGCAAAACAGAGTAAGCAGGAGCTGGAAACAATATATACAGTGATTATAACAATGGAAATGGAAGCAACTAACAATAAAAAATTGAAACTGAATGCTGCAGAATGATAATGACCACATTTGGTCCCCTTCCTTCTTTACAAAGGTGGGGGACTATGGTTGTGGAACATTGCATATAATGTCAGACTTGGTTGATTCTTTAGTTTTGTTGCACTGTTGCATTAAGGGATGGCTTTCTGGGAGGAGTAGTGGAAGGATTTATTGGGAAATATAGGTTTCCCAAAGACAAAAGTTTTCTATAAAATGCATTTAAAAAAATTTTTAGTTTTAAAACCAAAGAAGTTGGAGGAATAAAAGAGAAATGACCAAAAATGGGGAATGGAGGGTAGGAGGAGGAAGGAAAAGAGAACTAGAGGGAGAAGAAAGAGACAGAAGGAAAAAAAGGGATAAAAAGAGGTGGAGAGAGGGAAGAAAGGAGGGTCAGAGAGGGAGAAAGTCAAGAGAAGGAGAAAGTGAAGGAAAGAGAGAGAAGGAGGGAAAAGAAGAGGGGGAGGGAGTAAAGGAAAGGAGAGAGGAAGAAAGAGAGGAAAGGAAAGAGAAAAAGAAAAAGAGAGGGTGAAACAGAAAAAAGGAAAGAAAGAAGGGGAAAGAGGGAGAAAGACAGAGACAAAAACAGAGATGACAGAGATAGAGATCAAGAACACACAAACACACACACACACACACACACACAGAGAGAGAGAGAGAGAGAGAGAGAGAGAGAGAGAGAGAGAGAGAGAGAGAGAGAGAACAGAAACATAGAGGCTGCACACCTGTGGTAGAGACCTGGCCATCTCCCCACAGGCAGATAAAAATGAGAGTCATCCTTGGCACCTCTGTTGCTCTGCCTGATGGGCAGAGGCTCTGCCTGAGTGGGCAGAGACAGCCTGCATCCAAAGGGTTCCCTGGGGCACACGTCCAGATGGGTTTTGTACTTCACATAAAGGATATGGATGCCAGAAGCATACACACAAGACTACCTAGATTTTTTCTTTTCCTATTTTGGACCTTTTTTCCCCTTCACTGGACTGGAAAGCACCAGGGTCAAAGAGCAGAGAAATGGAGAGCCACTGGACCCAGAGCAGGTTAGGTTTCCAGCCTGAGTCCAGATGCAGACCTATCTTTTTCCCACCCCAGACTAATCTGGAAATGCCTCTGGGATAAGGACTCTATCCTTTACTTCACCCATGTCTCCCGCAGTCCAGTTTGTGGCCTAGGGTACCGGTTTATGTGGGGGTTTGTGGCGGGTAGCTCTGAGTCTTATAGAAAAAATTGCTTTGCACAATAAAGTGTAGATGTCAAGTATTATTATCATTTTCTTATTTGCCAAATAGGGATAATCACACGTACTCAAAGGAGATATTGTAAGAACCAAGTGATCATGAGCCTTCAGAAACACTTAAAGAAACCTAAAGTTCTAGGCTACATGAATATGAGAATATTATGGTGATTATTATTACAGGGTAGGGAGGGAAGGGAATAAGCATTTATATAGAACCTACAATATGTTAGGCACTGTGCCAAATACTGCAAATATTATCATAGGAGTTAAATGTGACTATTGTCTGCATTTTACAGTTGAGGAAACTGAGGCAGATTGGAGTAAAATGTTCATGGCCACTCAGCTAGTAAGTGTCTGAGGTTGGATTTGAACTCAACTACTCCATTGCATCATCTAGCTGGGTAATACAATAAGAATAATATAAGTTAGAAGAAACCTTAAGAGTTCATCTAGTTCAGGCTTCTAAGCTTCCAGGGAAGAGGCAGAGGGATGGGGAAGAGATCTAAATTCAAATTCAGAGGTCCTGGATTCAAATCTTAGTGCTTCCACTTACTAGTGATCTTGGGCAAATTGAGCCTTCGCTTTCCCTATTAGAAAAAGGAAATTATTTTTCTTGTATTTTTGTTTGTTTGTTGTTTGTTTTTATTTGTTTTCTTTTGCAACATGGTTGATGTAGAGATATGTTTTGCATGTCTGCAAAAGTATGAT
Source organism: Sminthopsis crassicaudata (assembly GCF_048593235.1). Classification (NCBI taxonomy): domain Eukaryota; kingdom Metazoa; phylum Chordata; class Mammalia; order Dasyuromorphia; family Dasyuridae; genus Sminthopsis; species Sminthopsis crassicaudata. The sequence continues at coordinate 698,053,783 of NC_133617.1, forward strand.
CTATAATAGCAAATTGCTTGTCTTCTCAAGGAGGGGAGAGGGGAACAAGGAAGAGAATTTGGAACTCAATAATTTCAAACACAAATGTAAAAAATTTGTGTTTACATTTAATTGAGAAAAAATATTTTAAAAATATAGACAATAGCAACAAATATGAAAACAACAAAAAAGGAAAAGAATGAATTCCTATAAATTTAAAACTAGATGAGATTTTGGAGGTAATCTGGTACAATCCATTTTACAGATAAGGAAACTGAGTCCCAAACAAGTAAATTGATAGTCATTTCTTTTCTCATCTTCAGCTTTTTCTCCTAAAATAATTGGCCCTTTAAGATTATTCCCACATGGCAGAGCTAGGATTCCCACTGGGCTCTAATGACTTCCAGTTCAAAAGCAGGCAAGACTAGCTCTCAAAGTAGCAAAATGGGACCTTAAAAGCTTCCACACTCCTTCCTTCACAGCACCTTCTACGCAGGTCAATCAGTGCCCCAGTGCCACCTATGTTAACTTTAGCTGACTTCTTGGTATTTGCGAGTCTGAGGAGGTAAAAGTAGATGATCTCTAACTTAGGTCTCTTCCAGAGCTGAACTTTTTAAAATATCCTATGTTGCTGCTCCCCTGACAAATTTCTTTGCGTTTTTTTCCTTCTGCTCCCCTCTATCCAAATTTCTCCCAACATTTGTCTCATCTATTAAAAGTTCTAGTCTCTTATCACATTTCTCTTTGTGGTGGCGAAGAATTGGAAATTAAGAAAATGCTGATCAATTGGGAAATGACTGAACAAGTGGTATGTGAAAGGAATAGAATATTGCTGTGCTATAAGAAATAATGAGCAGGGAGATTTCAGAAAAACCTGGAAAGACTTATATAACAGATACAAAGTTAAATGAGCAGAACCCACAAAACACTGTACACAGTAATAACCACACTGTGCAATGATAAACTTTGGTAGACAGAGCTCTTCTCAGCAGTAAAGTGTTCCAAGACAATTCCAAAAAATTTATGATGGGAAATGCCATCCAAATCCAGAAAAAGAACTATGGAGACTGCAAACCAAAATATATTGTTTTCACTTTTTTTCTTTCTTGTGGTTTTCCCTTTTTGTTCTAATTCTTCTTTCACAACATGGCAAATGTAGAAATGTGTTTAATATGGTTGTACATATATAACCCACATCAGATTGCTTGCTGTCTTGGGGAGGAGGAGGGAAGGGAAGGGAGAAAAAACAATAGAAATCAAAATCTTATAAAAGAAAACATTGCAAACTAAATTTTTAAAAAATTTACCAAGATTTCTAGTCTTTAGAAATTGAATCCAATGAAATAGTTCAGGTTTCCATGTTAATGATATAAAATGTATTAGTTATTCTCAAGTATGTGTCTTTCAATCTGGAACTACTGGGGACATAATCCCATTATGTAAATAGTTGTACAAAGCACAAATGATTTGTGACTGAAATAAGGGAGAGGGCCCAACATACCCAACAATCAAGTAGATAAAGCCAGAACCTAGGTGCCTGCAATTTCACTGGCATTAAGTATATATAATCATTACTCACTAGGGAGTCACTTAATTCCACATAATTGCCTGTTAAAGTTCAGAGACTTTTTTGTTTGCTTTTCAGAAAATCTCAGAGATGCTCCATTTTGCATATTATTTTCAAAATGGAAAATTTGTTTCTACCAGACCCTCGACTCTTTCAGTAACCCCCCATTCCACATGCATTACTACATTACTATGGTCTACTCACCACATCATATAATCCCAATGTTAAAAAGGACCTCAGTAGTTAGCTGACTAGGAATCTCCTACATCATACAACCAAGTTTCCCACCTCTGCCTGAAGATCTCCATGACAGAGAATCCATCACCTCTTAAAGTAATCTGCTCCACTTTGGGATGGCTAGAACTTTGGGGAAGTTTGCAGCCCAAATGTGCTTCCCTGCAACTTCTACTTATTGTTCTTTGTTCTGCCCACTGGAGCTACATGTCTTACCTTTCTCCTACCTGAGAATCCTGCAGATATCTTAAGGCAGTTGTCACATGGCCTTTGTCCACCAAGCTTCCTCTTCTCTAGGCTGAGCATCCTTAGAGCTTTCATCCTGTGCTCACTAAGCATGCATTCATATTCTCTCACTGTCCTAGATACCTCCCTCTACCTAAACACAAGGTATATTCAAAAACACACATTCTCTATTGCATGTTGTTGTTTGGTCATTTTCGGTCATGTCCAACTCTTTGTGACCCCCGTTTTGGGTTTCTTGGCAGAAATACTGGGATGGTCTGCCATTTCCTTCTACAGCTCATTTGCAGATGAGGAAACTGAGGCAAACAGAGCAAAGTGACTTGTCTAGGATCACACAGCTAGTAAATGTGTGAGGCTGGATTTGAAATTAGATCTTTCTAACTCTAGGCTCAGTGTTCTGTGCACTATAGTGCCACCAAGTTGCCTGAAAGATTTTTAAAAGTCCAGCCCATTATTTTACATATAGGGAAACTGAGGACCTGAGAGTAGAAGTCACTTATTCAGGGACACAAATGTAGCAAATGGCAGAACCACAATTTGAAGCCAAACTCTCTGACTCTCAATTCAGTGCTTTCTGTTAATCTTATCCTAGTGAAGTTCCATGCCCACCATAGTGATGGGGCATGAGAAGATCTACTAGAGTAATCTGCCTCATATGAACTGATGCAGGAAAAATTAAGTAGAACCAGGAGAACAATTTATACAATAAATTCAACACCATGAAAACAAACAACTTTAAAAACCATAAGAAATCAAAACAAGGACCAACCGTGATTCTAAAGGACCAATGATGAATAGTGCCGGCCACCTCCAGATAGAGGGGCCATGGGCTCAAGGTGCAGGATGTTTCAGACATTTCTGTATGTGGCCAATACAGAAATCTGTTTAACCTGACTGTACATTGCATTGCATTTGCAATAATTTACAATCCTTTTTCTTTTTTTCCCTTTTCAATGAGAGGGAGGAGGAAGAGGAAAAAATTGTTTGCTTATTAAAAAACCATATAAAAATTTTAAATTTCATTTTACAGGATCGTCTTATTCATCTCTGCTTCTTCCCCCAGTTCTCTCTCCCCATAGGGGGTACATAATCAGTAGTGGTGGTTGAATTAAAATAAATGAAAATGCAATATGTAGAGCTTGCTCCCTACCTCTTTCTACCAATGGCATTTACTGCTTTTAATTGCTTGGCAAATTGTCAGAGGCTGCCCCGTTTCTGACTAACAGCTCAGCTAAGCTGTAACAAGAGAAGCAGGAACATTGAAGATGCTGAATGTTCCGTCTTCCTCCTTCTGTCCTCCATCGATGAAACGCAAGAAGCAGGGTGGGGTATCAATCAAAGGATGCTGCAAGCTGATCTAGGATTTCTCAGAGAAAAAAACAAAACAAGTATAGGGACTATCAAACCCCAACAATGAAAATAAGAGTCTTCCTTGCCATCTTTCAGGGAACGGCTCAGAAAGAGGTATTTCCAGCCGAGACATGGACATTCCCTAATGGGACAGCCCCACTTGGCTGCATCCCTGACTCACAGTGCTCTCAAACTCTTTTTCTTGAGAAAAGTGTCTATGTGTCTGCTGTGAGTAAAATCTTACCTACGGGGAAAGTAACTTTTTGACTTTAAGACACATCATTAATCCTCTTTGAGCCTAACCTGGAATTAATTATTCCATTATTCTGTTCAATTATCTGGAAAGTTCTTTCCTGCTCTGATATTCCATGGTCTAAGGTCTCTTCCAGCTCTGATGTTTTATGGTCTAAAGGCCTTTCTAGTTCTTCACATTCTATATTTGAAGGTTTCTCTCAGCTCTGATATTCTCTGTTCTAAGGTCCTTCTCATTCTGATATTCTCTGTTCTAAAGTCCCTCCCATCCCTGACATTCTATATTTCAGAGTCCCTCCAGTTCTGACATTCTGTATTCTAAGATCTCTCCAAGCTCTGGCATTCTATGTTCTAATGATGCTAGCATTCCTTGTTCTAAGGTCCCTTCTAACACTGAAATTTTGCTTTAAGACACTGTCTAGGTCTGACATTGTGGGTTTTAAGGTCCCTTCCATCTCTAACACTCCATGTTTTAAAGTCTCTTCCAGCTCTAAATATTGTGAAACTTGTGGATGGTCCAACTGGGAATACAAAGGAAAGGACGTAGAATAGAAGGTGAAATATGCTGGTGATAATAATATTAATAATAATGCTTTAAGGTTTACTACTGCTTTACAAGCATTATATGATTTTATTCCCACAACAACTCTGGGAGTTAGATGCCATAATTATCTTCATCTAACAGATGAGAAAACTGGAAGAAAATGAGGTTAAATGACTTGCTCAGAGGCAATTGGCTATAAATATCTGAAGCTGGATTTGAATTCAGGCTTTCCTGACTCAAAGTCCAGCATTCTCTCTGCTGATTAATGAGGCTCTAGATGTTACCTGAGAGAAAAGGAAGACTTTGGGGTGATGATAACACCTTTGTAGCTTCTTCTCAACTAGCAATGAAGACAGTTCCTCAAAGGCACCCCCACCTCTATCCCCATTCCAATGGGAAGGATTAAAAAGACTTTGTCAGGATTACAGCTGCCAATCAAGTTCAAGTGAATTTTTAAGAGCTTAATTTGTGGCACTGGGTTTCAAATAAAATCATCAAGTCCAGTCGATTAAGCTCATTAAGCCCTGGCGGACTGGCTGGTGTTCGGGTGCTACTATCAGATTCGGAGACATGAGAATTAATTAGGCTTCTGTTATCCTTTGTCTGGATTAGCAGGCGCAGGCCCAGAGGCCTGATGATTCCTTAAGAAGAGAGGAGTCTGATAATCTCTTTAGCAGGGCCGCTGGGACAGGGGGAGCCTGGAGAGATTTCTCAGGGATCAAACAACACAAAACAGGGATGTCCTTTGATTGAGTAGGGTGTCCAAGTCTGGGGCATGGGGAAGACCAGCTTGGACATGTGTGTAACGTTTCCTGGAAAGTCATGGGGCTGTAGAATTGATTTGGGAGAGGGAAATTGGGAAATGTAAAACAGCAGAAGGATGTCATGAGAATGAATGCTGGACTTGGAATACCCCACCTCTGATACTTTTCATCTGGGTGACCCTGGGAAAAACTCTAAATTTTGATTTATTCATCTGTGAAATGGGGACAATAATACTTGCACTCTTTACTTTGTGTTATTGATGTGATGAAAGCTCTTTGCAAATCTTAATGTACCATAGAAACATGAGTTATTAATTAGTCAAAACTGTCACTAGTAATTCTGGTGCCCAGAGCACACAATGCAAAAATGCTTCGGGAGTGGGCAGTTTGAATTGCACTGTCAAATAAGGGATAGTGGAAGGATAGACCTGACTAGGGAGAAGCTCACCTTGGGTTCATGATGACCACTAGCAGAGGAGACTTGCTTATTCCAGAGCTTCCGGTGAGATACAATGCCCACAGGTAACATTAAGTTGAGAAAGGGTGGGGCTCCAGTGTTATCTATCTTACTATAAAGTAATTATCCTTCATTTGGTTAGAGTATTTATTGTTTGAATCATCAGTGAAAACCAGAGTGTTAACAGGGCCTGTACACCACTTTGAGTGAATCAAAGCCTTACATGAGGGTCTTGGTCAGAGCCAGAAGAATTTGTATAATATAATAAGGAGAGGCTATCCAAAAATTAGAAGGTTATTCTGAGGGGTCTCAGGGAGGAAAGAGTAGAGTAATACGGAGATGAGACAATAAGAGGTAGCTAAGGGGAAATCAACAAAATCAGCAAAAGAAGGTAAAACTGAGATGTGGCACAGAATGGAGAGATAAAGAAGGGTCATAGGCCCTTAAAGGCAGGTCAGAGCAGAAGACTCAGGCTTCCACCACCAGGGCTGGCTTCAGAATCAGAATCTGCAGGAAACATCATAATAAAGGTCTGCTCTTTCCATAACTTCCCCTCCAGGTGCCTTCCTACCCAAAGACATTGTAATATAATCTTCTGCTTCATGATACACATGTTTTTAGCTCCTGGAATCTTACCTCAACTACAAAGAGGCGAGGGATTCATTAGATAGAGAACTAAATGGAAAAGTGGAGCAGAAAGCCAAGTCCCTGCCCAAATGTTAGGAATTTCCCTAACTGTGAGCGTTCTCAACTTGTCTAAAACAAACTTCTTAAAGTCACAGAGGATGAAAGCACAGGGAACTTACAAGTTATTAGACATTATATACGTATGTCTAAATATATTGCCAAAGCTCTGTAGCATTGGCTAGAGATGCTCTAAGATCTGGCACACTCCTCAGAAAAGCGGAGGACTGGACACCCCATTGTTAGTAAGTATGTTACATGCGTCGAGTAATATTTGGGCTCTCCATTTATTATTTTTCTTTTACTGTATAACTGACTCAAGTAAGATCCATGACAGCTTCAGCTGACAACTCTCTCTGCTGCTCCTTATATCTCTGACCAAGGGGTTCAAGTTTGAGTTCAAAAGGAAATTCACTGTCTGATCATGCTAAAGGAGGAAAATGCATCTTAGTTTATACTCACTGTTAGCTATTCTCCATCAAACAATAGTTGCACCAAAACTATTACAATAGTAAGTAGTGAGCAATTGCATTTATCCAAGCAAAAGAATTTGAAGCTCTACAGATTAAAATACCCCAGAACCAAGGTAAAAGGAAATAAGATCTTTAGTTGGAAGCAAGGGAAGATTTCAACTGAGACTAAGAGAAAGAATGATTTCATACTGAGAAATTCTTCTCTCAGCATCTTCTAGAATTACATACCTTGAAATTCAGAAACGTGATGGGTAATGTTCTGGTGAGTTTTAGTTTTCTGGAGGTCTTGGGACCAGCCTTCGTTTCAGTAGAATAATCACCATGAGAATAACCAGGGATAAAGTCCAAAGTCTTTATTGTCTCCTTCACAGTCTGTCTCCTTGCCTTGGGCTTGGCTAGCTTTCTGGAGGTCCTTCAGATGGGCCTTGGTCTCAGTGAAGAAATGCAGGAGGATACGCCAGCCACCCCAAGGCTGATCAAAGATGGAATGTTTCTCTCCCAGTCCTTGTTAGCTCTTAGATATTCTTTTATAATTACATCATCCTAGGTGGCAAGCTTGTAGAACTAGAGAATCATTATCTTACTTCCATTGAGTTAGCACCTCAATCATACTGAACTAGAGAAGTCACATGCTAAACTAAATAGCCATTGTATTAACTATTCCTCTGAATTAACACCTTGTTTCAACTATACTTCTCCAGACTTCTGCCCTTTACCATGATGGAGCTCAGCTTCCCTATAGGACTCCGGTCCACCAAAATCTTTCTCAATTGCCTCTCTTCCAGGTCCTTTCCGCAGGTCTTCCCCAAGATTGTCTGGAATTACTCGATTAAACATTTTATACAAAGCTCCATGTTCAGCATTCTCTCTACCAATTAGAAGTCACATCTTCCTCTGCCATAGGCAGCAACCTGTAAAAGCACCTTTAGGCTTGGATAGACGCCAAGTTACATTCCTATTTAAATTAATTATCCCTGTTAACTAGTTGCTAAGTTCAGTTGTTTTTAACGTGCCGAAATAGTACATAACTGACAGAGCCAATATCATCTAAATTTCAGTGCCCTAGGACAGAGACCCTATCACCCTGCCCTAGTTATGGATATGATGTGATTGTTATTATTTGTAAACAAGATAGCCAGAAGGGTAGAGTGCCAAGTGACAACCTAAGGTAGAATTAAAAAGTAGGTTACAATGAAATGTATATTTTTAAATACACAAAAGAGGACCCTGGGGAAAATGCGAGCAGGGAAGTTTTATTATTATTACATTAAATTTAATATAGATTAAAAATAAACAACAAGTTCATGGCTTTGAATACTTTTGTGTGTTCTTATTTGTATATCACAATGAACATGTTTATTAAGTTTCAACTAAGTACAAAAAGAAAAAAATAGAAAAGACTTATCTGTGAGCCTACCTTGAATAGCATTGCAGGATCCAAGTTGGCTTTGGCTCCCCACTGTCTGTATCAGTAGTTCTCAAGTATCTTTATACTATTAAAATATTGAGTATCTGCCCAAAAAGGTTTTGTTTATATTGGTTATATTTATAAATATTTGCTATAGTGGAAAAAACCAACTTTGAATTTGTGGACCCCCAGGACTCTCTGGACCACACTTTGAGAACTGCTGGTCTATATGAGCACTTTTCCCACTGTGTCCTGTCCTGGGCTAATTTTCTCCCCACCTAAATATCCCCCCACACAGATGTACAATATGCTATCATAGAAAGATGTGATAGGAATCCACAGGAGGAGAGAAGCAGATCCTAAGCTGTCAGCTTCAATTCTAAAGATAGTCATATTTTTCCAAGCTAATAGCTATACAGCTAAATGGAGCACTCTCCCATTTTAAAGTATTCTTCCCATTTAAGATGAGAAAACTGAGGCTCAAAGTGATAAAGTGATGTGCTCAGGATCACTACTCACTGTTTGTAATAATGCCAGAAACTGGTTCTGAGACCAAAGCTTTTTCCGACTACACTCCATGAAGGAAATTTAGCCTCGTTTCATAATGAAAAAAATTGCCACTTGTAGTAGTTTGGGAAGTAATAAGAATGGCCATTTCTATCCTGCTTTGAGGCTACACCATCTCACAGTTGGCAAGGAATTCAGAGGCCTTTCTCCAAATGCAAACCGGAGCCCAGGCTATCACATCCCTACTAAGCTGTTGTCCAAGCTTTGCTTGCAAATCTTGAGTTTGGTGAGTGGGTGTCCTTCCAACTCCCTGGGCATCTGTTTCTCTTTGGGACAGCTTTGATTGCTAGGAAGATTTTCCTTATTTGAGCTAAAACTTCTTTTGTTCTTAGTTCTTATCTCAGGTCCACAGAGAATCCATCTAAATCCTCTACCCATGAAAGTCCCTCATATCCCCTCCAAGTCTTCTCTCCTGGCTAAACACACCCTCCCCAACTCCTTCACCCAGGACTTGATGAGCGTGATTCTGAGGCCATTCTGATCACTCTCCTCCACTTGCTCTCCAAATGGTCAGGATTCTTTCAAATATAAGGATTCCAAGATGAAAACAATGAACACTCCACACAGGGTCTGATCAGGGCAGAGTACAGCAGGATAGCAGTTTATAAAGAAAAAATTGCAAAACTCTTTTCTCACATCAAACCTGTGGAGGTAGGTAAGGTAGAAATTATCATCCCATTTTATAAGTGGGGAAACTGAGGCCCAGAGATATGAAATAATGAGCTAATCCCAGCACTAGAAAACAGCAAAGCTGTACTCTGCCTCAGGTCTCCATCCAGGACTCACTAACCCATTTTGCCTCCCTGAGCATCACATTGTGGCACATATTTTAGAAAGAAGAAACATTATAAGCATCAGTACCTCATCTCGAGTGACTAGGTTTCTGTGAAACACAATTCAGGCATCCTTTTCCTAAATGAATCTCCTTCTACTGTCACACACTGAAGCTCACCTCTTGGATGAGCACCACGGTCCAGAGAGATCATGACCTGTCAGAAGCTTCTGCCCTCCTTTCTTCACTTGTCCTGCCACAGAAGCCTTGGATTCTCATTCTCATGCCCCCTTTCCCAGCCCCCCTTCCTGATCTGCCTCTTCATGTGCCCCCACAGCTTGCGGGAGCCGTGCCAGGAACTGAGCAAGCTCTGAAACAGCAGGGAGGCCTCCCTCCCGGGAGCTCTCCCTTCTTACCTCCCACACCACCACTGCAGCCAAAGAAGAGAGCTTTGATGAAATTTTAAAACCACATTCATATTTCAGAAGGAGGCGATGGATCAAGGAAGAGGCAAGCACGGAGTTGGAAGCTCCCTTGACTCCTATCCTGAAACCAGCCTCATAGCCAAAAAAATGCCCAGGCAAGAAGGCTTTGCTTTTGGAGTAATTGTAGAATGTCAGAGCTGAAGTTGGGGGGGTGTTACTGAGAACACAGAATGTCAGTGCTGAGAGTAGTCTTGGAGCGTGAAATGTCAGGACCAGAGGGGACTTTGGAGGACAGAAGGATGTCAGAGCTGAAAAGAATCTCGGAACCAGAATGCCATAGCTGGGAGGGACCTGGAGACACTGAATGTTAGATCTGGGAAGGGTCTCCAGACTTAGTATGTCAGAATGGGGTGGGACCTCAGAACAGACAATGTCAGATGAAAGGGGCTTTAGAACATGAAATTCCAGAGCCAGAGAAACTCTAGAACATAAAATGTTGTCATAATTGAGAGAGATTGCGCATCACAGAATTTCTGAGCCAAGAAGGACTTTGAATATAAAATGTCAGAGCTGGGAGAAAATTGGGAACATTGAATGTCAGATCTGGGTTTGAGCAGGGCAGAGTACAGCAGAACTAGAACATCTGAACTGGGCAGGACATGACAGCATAGAATGTCAGAGCTGGGAGAGATCTGGGAACATAGAATGTCAGAGTTGGGAAGACTCTTAGAGCACAGAATGTCGGAGCTCAGAGCCACCTTAGAATAAAGAATGTCGAAGCTGGGGAGGATCCTAGAACACAGAATGGCAGAGCTAGAGGAAACTTTAGATGACAAAAATTATGTCACAGCTGGGAAGAATCTTGGGCCATAGAATGTCAGAGCTGGGAGGAACACTGAAATATAGCTGGAAGGGGACCTCCAAATATCATTCCTTTTACAAATGAGGAAACTTGTATCTCAGAAAAGGGAGTGATTTGAAAAAGACCATAAGACAGGTAAGTTTCAGGACCTGGGCTAGCTCTTCTAATATTCTTTCCTTCAAACTACAGGTAGGCAAGAGGATTTAGATGATAAAAATTATGTCAGAGCTAGGAAGAACCTTGGGACATAGAATGTCAGAGCTGGGAGGGACACTGGAACGTAACTGGAAGTGATCTAGTTCAATGCCTTCCTTTTTAAATGAGAAAACGTGCGTTTCAGAAAAGGGAGTAATTTGAATAAGCTTATACTGACTAGTAAGTTTCAGGACCTGGGCTAGCTCCTCTAATACTCTTTCCCTCAAATGACAGGTAGGCAAGAAGATTCAACTATATTGGTTGAATTGTGGCAAGGACACCAACAGGATTGTGAGGGAAAGCAGTTATGGAACTAAAATGCCAAGAAAGAATGCTTGGACCTCCTAATCACCACAGACAAAGAGCATTCAAAAAGAAGCCAGAGAATCTTGACCTTAGGCTCTTCTTTCAGGGTCACCTTTTCCTCTCCTTATCCCATGTGCCATTACCCAGAGCACTGAGTTGACATCTTCTCCCAATTAAAGTGGAGAGGAGCCAGTGTGTCATGATGTAAAGAGAGTCTGTCTTGAAGTAAAAAGTCCTGGGTTTGATTCCTGGCTTTAAAATGTGCTTTCTACGTGACATTGGGCAGGTCATAAACTGTGAAGTTAATGTAGCTATAAATCTTTTAATGTATTTATGGTTTGGTAATTCCATCAATTACGGTAGATCTTCCATTGATCCAGATTTTACAAGACAGTTTCAATTTGTACAATTTCTTTATGTTGCCTCTCATAAACCCAACAGATAATCTACCCAATGTTTTAGGTATTCCTCTTGGACTCTGGTCATTTTGTAGATATCTCTGCTAGGACAATATCCCCAAAAGAAAAAAGAAACAAGAAAGTATCTATGGCAGTTCTTTTTGTGGTGGCAGAAAACGGGAAACAAAGGGAATGCCCATTAATTGAGGAACAGCCAAATAAGTGCATGTAACAGAACACCATTGCTCTATAAGAAATGATGAAAGGGATGATTTCAGAGAAACCTAGAAATTCTTACATGAACTGATGCAAAATGAATTGAACAGAACCAGGAGAACATTTCATACAATAACTCTGATGTTGTAAAAACAAATAACTGAAAATCTTAAGAATTCTTCTCTACTTAATGACAAAACACAATCCCAGAGGTCCCAGGTAAACCATTCTTCCCTGGAAATACCTGACAAAAAAATAATGGACTCAGGGTACAGATTCAGATATATATATATATTGAACATGGCTAAAAAGTGATTTTTCTCCCTTGACTAGGTATATTTGTTGCAAGGATTTGAGGTTTTTTTCCCCAACAAGGATGGAAGAGGTTGGATCAATAAACTCTTTCATGGCAGAGATTGTGTTTTGCCCCTTATTGTGCCTAGCATATATTAAATACTTAATACATGTTGACTGATTGAGAGTTAATTGAAAGAATAATTTAATTTTAAAACATCTTCTATGTACCAAGGAAACACTCAGACTGTTCACTTATTACTCCAGGTGTTGTTAACAGAGCACCTAGCACATAGTAGGCATTTAATAAATATTGAATGATTAATCCCTCACTTGCTATATAAATAGATCACTTAGTTTTGCAATCATATGTTAGACTATCTTTTACTGCCACTTCTTGGATGCCAGCTGGTATAATATACTACAACCTATTCACAGCCACCATGGTTCTCTTTGTTGCCCATGAGGTCATTTGAAGTTTTGTTTATTCCCATACTCTGTTGAGGACTCTGAAAAGGTGTGCTTAAATCTAGGTCAGCATGGTGCTTATAATTAAGTACTTATTCAATATGAGATAATGGTTCTCTATGGTGATGTAATGGTGCATGCTCAGTGTCCTGTAGTGATGTAATCGTACTGAGGTATTTAAGGGAGTCTCAGACACAGAAGGCTCTCTCAGCCACAGCTCTCAGCCACAGTCACAAGAGAAGACTTTAGGCTCTAGACTCCAGATTCTAGTCTCCAGATGCCACCTTTGACCATCCTCGTGCCCCTCCTGCTTCCTTCACTCCTCCAATAAGAGCAAGGACTCCGGCTGATCCCGAGGTCCTCCAAAGAGCTACTAACGTTCCAAGATTCACAGCCATAGCACATTTCTAAAAGAGTGCTAGTTGGGGAAGGAAGGTTAATAAAGATGAATTTTTGTGTTGTTATGGTGCTTAAAATTGTTTAAAGGACTGTTCAGTTTCTCAAATGCAATTGAGCCACCTCTTTTGCTTCTATTCAACTCTAGACACAGTTTATTGCCACCTTGCAGTATCTGTCCAACTAATGGACTAATGTATTGATGGAGGAGCTGAGTAGACCCACCCATCTAGTTGTATGGCATACTTTGGACAATAGGAATTTTCCAATCATTTGGCTTTTCCTGTGTGTACTGCTGGGCTGAGTTCTTTGGAATAGCTATAAATTTCATTGAAGAAGTCTTGTATTCTTGGGCTTCATGCAATAAGAGTAATATCACCTACAACCTATAATAGGGTATTTTTTGAAATATCATTTTTATTAAAATTATTATTAAATAGTATTTTCAAAAATATGCATGGATTATTTTTCTTTTCATTTTAAAAATTTTTATTGAAGCTTTTTATTTTTAAAACATATGCAAGGATAATTTTTCACCATTGACCCTTGCAAAACCTTGTATTCCAATTTCCCCTCTTCCCCTGCCTTGGCAAGTAGTCCAATATATGTTAAACATCAACCTATAATAGTTAGAGAACTTCAGCATCTACAGAGAATTCTTGTTCCATTTGGACACTGAAAAATCCTTAAGTGAGCGTGCTAATTTCTCATGTCTCATTTAAAGCTATAATCAAAAGATTATTAAATAGTTTATATTCACAGAACATATAAGGTTTTATAGAAATTAGCTCATTTGTTTTTCATAACTTTGAGGTACAAATATTATCCTAGTTTTATAGATAGGGAAACTGAGGCTAGTAGCTTTTCTATGGCCAAATGACTAGTAAAGGTCAGAGGCAGGACCCAGGTCCTGCTGCTCTAATTCCAGCATACTCCAATAAGTCATGCAGCTAGAGTTTTCAAGAAATCTTATATAATTTTAATATGTGCATAAGAAATAAGAGGAGAACTTTTAGGTCTAACTTTTACTCTACCAAGTCGAGTGCTTTTTTATAATTAAGAAGCATTTGCAAAATGGACATAAGGTCTTAGACTGAGAGGGAAAAGGGGCCTTAACGAAATTTTAGTCCAACATCCTCTTTTTACAGGTGAGCAAACTTAAGCCTATGGCAGGCAAGTGACTTGGCCACATTCCCACAGATAGCAAGAGTTAAAAGTGGAATTTGAACTTGGGCCCTCTGACTTGAGAATCATTATTTTTCACTATACCATGACTCTGTGACAGGATTACAGTGAGGAAAGCTCATTGAAAAGGGGAAATCAACATTATCTACATTCAAGGGAATAATGAAAAATAAGTAGCAGGGCAATACTTTGAGGCAAGAGTTTCTTCCTGGCATTTCCTCTAATCATATCATGTAGGCAGCTGTCTACATTGCCTGTTTATAAAGCTGACCTTGATATCACTACTCAAGGATCATGGGAGCTTCTCTGTTATGTATAACCCTAGCAATGCAATCCCATACTCCCTTCCCCTATTGTTAGCTTTAGACTCAAATAGGCCTTTCAGATGATGGATCAGAGTTTTAGAAAATGGACCATATCAGAAATGTTGCTGGGGCTGTCTCTGAAAAGCTTCTCATCACGGACTCAGCCCTTACTGAAAATCACTTGACACTAGAGAGAGAACAAATAAAGCCATAGCACACAAGGCTCTTAGGGAAAGGAATGAACAAATATAATACACTACTTCCCCAGCTCCTTCTTACATCAGTCCCCTGGGGAAGAAACACAGAAACAAGTTCACATGGGGAAGGCTTCTTTTAAGGAAACAGAGCAATGAAACCACAGCCTTTCTGTGGCCCTTCTGGGTCCGCCTTTCATTCTTTGAACACTCAAGCAGCCAGTTAAGAGACCTTGCCAAGCCTTAAACAAGCTCACTAAAGGTGCCTCCTACTCTGCCAGGAGGTGAGTTCCTTCCACTGTTTTCCCTAGCTTTAGTGGTGACCGAGTTGGCTACTTCCCCTAGCCGTGGTGCTGATGAGTTCTCAACTACCTATATTAATATTCCATCTCCCGACCTCATTCCCATGGGAATTCAGCCCAGTTTTATCCGCATTGTCATAATAGAAGCATTGAATCTAAAGCAGGAAGAGATTTTGGAGATAATTTCTTCAGTCCTTTCATTTTACTGAACCCCAAAGAAGAGAATTTGCTGGCTCAAAATCACACAAGAAATAAATAGCAAATTGAGAGTTTCAACCACGTTTTTGGGTTCCATCATGCTACCTCTTCATCAAAAAAGCATCTAATAGGGGCAGCTAGGTAGCACAGTAGGTAGATCACCAGCCTTGAAGTCAGGAGGCCTGAGTTCAAATCTGACCTCAGACACTTAGCACTTCTTATCTGTGTGATCCTAGGCAAGTCACTTAACCCCAACTGCCTCAGCAAAAAGAAGTAGATGTTAAGGGTTAAATGAATTGTAGAGAGGAGTAACTCTGATCTAAGGTCAAAGAGGAGTCAGAGATAGTGTAGAAGAGTCCATCTCCCTCTTCTAGCAAAATTGTTTCTCATCTCATGAGCACCTGGGAACTCACCGTCTATTACCTTCCAGGGTCAGGGGAGGTGGCAGGTGATCAAGCCTTCCAAATAAGTCCTAATCTCCTCTTAAGATTTGACCCTCCTATATTAGAAACTAGGGGCATAACATATAGTGGAACAAAAGAATATGAAATCTCTACACCCAGGGTCTTTCCAATTTCCACCCACTGATCATCTGAATTTCAGAAAGAAATGATGTAGGGGAAGAAAGAACTTTTTAATCTTTCTCCCTCCCCTTACCATTTTTCTCCTAGTCTTCATGTACTCTACTCCTTTGTCCTCTTTCTTTCTTATGCCTTTCCTTCCCCTCTCCTTTTCTCTATCTTTCCTGTACCTCCTTTCTTTGTTCCCACCCACTCTCTCCTTCTCTCTCCTCTTTGGAATCTCTCTCCTTCTTTCTCTCTTTTCTCTCGGCCCCTATTCCTCCTCTCTCTCTTCTCCCTCTTCTCATTCTCTCATCTTAAAAAACAAACAAACCCCCCTCACCTCTCCGACATGCGCTACAGAACACAGATCAGCAAAGGGGGACGGGGAGAGGGGGCTGTCACGGAAAGCACAGGTGAGTGATGGTGCAATCCGGCAGAATGATTACTTCTCCAAGAGGTTTCCTCACTGCACCTGGGGTCCTGGGAAACAGTGAGTGTATACAGTATAGGATCCTAATGTGGTGAATTTTCTGGGGGTAGTCATAATTTCAAGAAAATAAGGTGCATTTTAATGAGCTTGGCAAAATGTGCAAAAAAAATCCTTTGTTTTACCAAGTATCCTAACTTTTCTTTAGTAAGCTAGATCACTGCATGTATTGATTGCTCATACTCAGCAAAAAGAAAACCTTGAGGTCTGTGGCTGGGGATCGGACTCTGCCGATGTCCAGCTTGGGTCAGGTCTATAATCGTGAAGGAGCATCAAGCTCAGAGCTCACCGCTAAACCTCATGACTTTGACATCATAGCCCACAGCAGGACAGCGGGGGGATGAGCTATAGCACCTCTGGCCCCTTTTCCCAAGAGTCTCTGAAAACCCGTTCTCCTTCCCTCCTGTTCAGCTCCGTTCTCCTTCTCCCTCTCCCCTCACACACAAACCCGGATGACAGAAATTGCACCAGGTAAATTCATCAGTGCCCATTCTCTGAAGCCTCTCCTCTGGGGCACTAATAATAACTCACTGCTTGGGAGACTCAGAATAGACAAAGGGAGATGGATGGGCCAGAAGAGGCTGGGGAATATTGGCTCCAGGCCACAGTTACTCGGAACCACCTATATCCCTTGCCCTTCAGATGCCAATTGATTGCAAAGAGGGAGAAAGGCCCCCAATAAGACATCCATCCCGAACTTGGGATCTCCTCACAGGGAGGCTGATGGTGGAATGGAGGAGTGAGGGAGGGGTCAGGGAAGGAGTTGGAGGAAAGTTCTAAACTCAGAGTTAAGAAACCTAGTTTGCAACTCACTTGTCTAATAACTTTGGATAAATCATTTCTCCTGAGCTTCAAGATAGGGACAGAGATAATATTTAAGGGAAAGAGATTCTCAAATCGCCCTGTTTCTCAGATCATTCCCCTCCCCCATCACCCTCTTCTCCCAACTCACCCGTTCATGCCACCAAGCTGCCCTCAAACCTTTCCTCCAACCAATGTCGTATCTACCAGAGCTCCCACAAAATAGATGCTCCCCCTAGTGGCAGAGGGCACGCTTTCAGATTCCCTACCCTCATTTCTGGGGAAACAAGGTTTCCTGTCTCCCTCAAAGCTCCCGAGATGCTTCTTTCCATCAGTATCATTAATTCCTCTGGAAGAGAACCAAGTCAAAAAATGTTCCCAGATCCCAGACAGGACTGACCCTACT
>NC_133617.1:698071150-698233101 GCF_048593235.1 Sminthopsis crassicaudata
GATACATTCAGAAATGAAGATGATGTAAAAAGAATATTTCAATAAAAATAAGATTTAATAAAAGAAAAAGGGAAGAAAAACAATAAATGTCTCATGCGTACTCCTACACAGAAACTATAGATTTGAAATTTGGAAAACCTGGGTTCAAATTCTGCCTCAGACATTAACCTGAGCAAGTCACTTAAACCTGTTAGATCAGAGATTCTCTTTCCTCTTCTCAAAATGGGGAGAATAAGAGCACCACCTCAGAGCTGTGGGGAGGGCCAAATGAAATGCATGCAATTCACTCTGCAAACTTTCAAGCACAAGGTAACTGTGAGCTATTATATATGGGATCACCTCCAATGTATCAGACGTAGAGTCCCACACAAACACACAAACAAATAAATCTCCTACAGCCTCCCCACACACACACCCACGTCCAAACCCAGATAAACAAATATGCACAGACCTACACAACACACTCGCACAGACACATTCCCATCAGTGTCTCTACAGTCACAGATGCATAGTATAGACGGGTGCACTTGTGTAGACACACCCTGAAACACACAGGCACAGAATGGGTATCTACTGACTCTTATCCACATGCTCCAAATTCAGCAGGAATTAGAGGGGCTCCTGAAAGTAGCCTCCTCCTCGCTTCCTGTCTCCTCCCGGGAAATCAAACCTATCTAATCCTGGCCTGAACAAACACCTCCCCAAAGCACAAAGCTGATATAAAAAACAGAGTTCGATGTCAATAACCATCTTTCCCTCTCTCAGCCCAGGAGCAGAGACAGAAGTGGGGAGAGGCAGGAGAGGGGAGAGAGACAGAATCAGGCAGAGACAGAGATAGACAGAAAGACAGACAGAGACTGAGACAGAGAGAGGCAGAGAGAAAAAGGGAGAACATGAGGAGGGAAAAAGGCTTTATTAGGCCTCCATCTTGGAATAAATTTAATGCAGAGCTCTGGGGTTAGTCCATTGCCGGGTCTCCTTCTTATTTTATTTCCCTCTAGCCAGTAAGGCCTGGGGAGCCAGGCTCCCTTCCAGCCCCAGCAGCCCCAGGGGTGACAGCAAGGGGAGAGACACTCTGAAGGAGTCAGTCCAGGAAAGAGAAACAGGAGAGCTTAAGAAAGCAAAATTAATTTAATTAAGCAAAATTTAATTTAAAGCAAAATATTTGGTGGGGGTGGAGGGAAAATCTGTCAAATCCTTGCCAGTGACTGGAAAAAAACAAAAGAGAGATTCATTGAGCTGTTTTCTGTGGTCCCTGAGAAATATTTCCTTCTCCTACCTCTATTGCGCCTCCTCTTTCTTCCATCCCAAGGAGCCCCAGGGCTGGGCCTTTGGAAGCACAGAGAACTCTGACGGATGTGGTGAATGACTGGGGATCAGGACCCTGGGATTCTCCTTTGAGGTCCTGGGAGCCGCTGGGACTGTGGGTCTCTCTCCCTGATCTCAGTTTCCTCATCTGTAAAAAGAGAGGTACAGCCTGGGTAAGAAGAACCGTACTTTGATCACACTTGAAGGTTCCCATATGACTGTCTCCCCACCAAGAAGGAAAGCAGATAGTGAGAGCATCATTATTCTCATCTGTTGCAGGAGATTCAGAGATCAAGTGTCAAATGGGCCCATGAGGACGGATCCTGGGGCTCTCAAGTCGAGGGGGCGGATCTTGTCCAAATAGACCACCCTGCTCCCCTGGATGATCTCCAAAGTCCCTTCCAGCTACAACTAGTGGGACTGTTGTCGTTATCGGACAAGGAATTAGGCTCGCATTATCTCTAAGATCCCTTCCTACTCTGGGATTCATTCTATCATCTTGTGATGGAAACAGTGATGGAATAAGTACTGCATAGTGTGAAAAGGAAATCCCAGTATCCCTCCAGGCTCTGCTTTCCCAACTATAAAATAAAGAGTTTGGACTCAATCATTGCTAAGATCCCATTTTAGATTTAAATCTCATGATAATTTGATTAGGAATTTTCTCGGGAGAAAGGCAAGAGAAAACTGGGATTGGAGGAATGTCAGAGAGGTGCAATAGGATATGGAAGACTGGACTTTGGGTCAGGAAGACCGGGCTCAGATCCCACTTTAGATATTTCTGAGCCGGGTGACCCTGGACAAGTGGCTATATTTCACTAAGCCTCATTTCTTTTAATCCATAAAACTGAGTAGGTTGGATTCAATGATTTCTAGGCCCTTTTCAGTTCTGAAATGATCATGCTGATGTCCATTAAATTTGATCATACCAGACCCCCAAAGACCTATCTTTATTTTTCTAATTATTCCTTATCTCAGTTCCATCATCATCATCACCACCACCATCATCATCACCATCATCATCACCACCATCACTACCATCATCATCATCACTATCATCATCATCACCATCACCACCATCATTACCAGCAGCAGCAGCTATAGCCCAGCTTCTCAAACTGTGGTTCATGACCCCATATGGATCCTCATAATTCAATGTAGAGTATATGAAATTATGAATTATTATCCATGTTTTTGAAAAATTTCTTGGGTGAAAAGGGATTGTGAGTGGAGAAAGTTTAAGAAGCCCTGATCCTTTAAGCTTAGAAAAACATTTTACAAATACTATTTCCATTTATGCTGAGAATAACTCTGAAAGGCAGGTGCTATTATTAATCTCATTCTATAGTTGAGAATAGTGAGGCATCCAGAGGTAAAGTGACTTGTCACAGATTTAGCAACTGTCTGAGGCTGAATTTGAACCCAGATATTCAGGACTTCAGGCCAAGCACTCCATCTGCTTTGCCACCCGGCTGCCTCATCTGTTCCCTAGCCGACTTTCATTAAGCACCCAGCACTGGAGCAATATGAAGAGAAGGGAGTCGGAGAGTGTGACCTGAAAAACAACAGGGGAAAACCAGGCAGGTCCCAGGAAAGACACTGCAGATGAACTTAGGAGGGAGACGGAGAAACCCAGTTTCCTCAGTCCTGCCTCTTTCCCTCTTCCATGGCCAAGCTTCCTCTCCAATCGTCTCTGCAGGTACATTCTGGCAGAGGAAACCAAGAGAAATGTTTCAATATAAAAATCACCTGATGGGGGAGGGCTGGGGGTCCAGAGAGGAAAGGGAATAGGTCCCCAACTTTCATATATATATATATAGATAAAGGGTCTAGCTTCCAAGGCTCACACAATAAGGTTCAAGACATAGATATGACCAATCCAAATTAGTCTGGGAAGAAAGCTCACTCTGTGCCCTCACCAGCTAAAGACACCTGGGCTTAAATCTGAGCAGTGCTGCCTTCATTGTCCCTCTGCCTTTTGGTGTGTCTCCTTATTTCTAGCATTTCTAGCCACAACATCTGCCATTCCATCGTCCCCAGACCTCACATTAATTATGAGGAATGAGGAATGACCTCTCTCAGCCTTCAGGTCACTGAATACTCCACCCCAAATCTGGAGAAAGTTGCTGCTTAAAAACAAAATCTAAAATGGATTCCAATTAGGCTATGGACACATCTTTCTCCTTCCCCAGGAAGCCCAGTGGTCTGGATTACATGCGTGTAGCTTTGAATATTTAGTGCCCTCTTTTAATTTTGGCAATAACTCTGTGAGGACAAGGTGAGTCTTATTAACCCCTCCTTTGACAGATGAGATCCATAGAAGAAATGCGACTTGTCACGCAGTTAGTTAAGGGAGGAGCCATGATGAAAGCCTCGGCTTCTGACAACTAGTTTGGTTGTCCCTTTCACCAGACCCTACTAGAGCATCCAGAAAAACTCAGCCCTTCTGAGGCTACCGACTTCTCAGCTTCTCAGTTGGTCTCTTCCTGCTCTAGATTTCCACTAGTAAATCTTAGAGAGCAGCATTATCACAGCTGGTAGGAATTCTGGAGATCATTGAATCTACTCCCCTCATTAACAGAGGAAGGAGGAAAGGTTTGGAAATAGAAAATGGATCTGAAAATCTGAGAGTGGTAAGGGACCTCCGTGGTCATCTATGGTCCAATCCATATCAGAAGTTATCAACTAGCAACTATCATATATCAATTACCATTCCCAGCAAGTGGCCTGTGCTGGAAAACTTCTGATGATGGAGATGCTCACTTCCTCCGAGGGTAACCCCTTCCATTCCAGATGGTTCTAATGGTTACCCAGGTTTTCCTCTTAATAAGTCAGTCTGCCTTTACAACTTGCACCTATCCTATCCTAGTTTCCTCAATATCAATGTCAATGGTGAAAGGGACCTTGGAACTTTAAATGTCAAAGGAAGTGGAAGGAACTTTGGAACACTCAAATGTCAAAAGTAGAAGAAACCTTAGAACATCAAATGTCAAAGGTGGGAGGAACTTTAAAACATTAAATGTCAAAGGAGGTGGAACAAGTCTTTTCTCTTTTCCATTCCATTCCAAATATTTGAAGAGAGCCATATTAGTCCCACCAAGTCTTTTCTTTTCCAGACTAAACATTTTATTTCCTTTGATTAGTCCATATGTGAAATGGTTTCCAAACCTCCTACCGATCCTGGTTGTCCTTTTCAGGAAATGGTATAGCTTGTCAATACCTTTTCTAGCATATGGTGCCTAAAACTAAACAGAGTGTTCCAGATGTGGTATAAACCAGAGCAGAATCTGGGGGAGCGGGTGGGGGGAAAGAGGGGAAAAACTGGAACAAAAGGTTTTGCAATTGTCAATGCTAAAAAATTACCCTTGCATATATCTTGGAAATAAAAAGCTATAATAAAAATAAAAAAAAAAGAATGAAACAAACAAAAAAATAAATAAACCAGGGCAGAGTTCTCTTCCCCAATATAGTACTACGTATGATAATGGATTTTAGTGTTAGGGGCTGCCAAGCCACACAATTGACTCATATTGAACTTTTGGTCTATAAAAAACAAGGATTTGTCCCATAGATGTGAGCCATCCAGTGTTCATCATTTCTCCTGTAGGAAGGAGCTCTCCACGTTTCCTTCCATGCAACACCTCCTGTTCACTTAGGTTTCTCTCATTCACTTCTTCAGAAGTTGTCAACTAGCAACTATCATGTCAATTATCATATCATCTATCAACTATCATATTAGCCCGCCTTCCTCTCCCCCATTTGCTCCTGTTCTCTTACTAATGAACTTTAGTATATTTGTTCTGACTGGGAAGTGAATGTAAACTGTTAGCACTACTGTCTATCTACCCAGGTTACTTATACCTTCGAATCCAATACTTAGCGTGCAACAAGAAAATGGTATTTACCCACATATATTGTATCTAGGTTACATTGTAACACATGTAAAATGTATGGGATTGCCTGTCATCGGGGGGAAGGAGAGGAGGGGGGGGGAAATTTGGAAAAATGAATACAAGGGATAATGTTATAAAAAAATTACTCGTGCATAAAAAGTGTATTTGTTCTGTTAAATACCCCGACCTTGCAGTCCCTTAACCTATCCTGCTCTCATGAACAATTTCTCCACTCCATCATAGCCGTACTCAGGATGGTCACATCTATGGTCTTGCCAACACCCACAAGTATGTTCCACTTCTAGGACTGAGGATTCAGAAAGCCTGTAATCTTCCATTCTATTTCTCTCCCTGTTTTTTCCTTCTCACCCATTCTTCATCCTCAGTGTAACTTCCCTTCCTTCCACCTGCCAGTAATTTCCCAAGCATCATCTTTGCTCTCTCCCTCTCTTCTCCTCTCTTCCCAGTCTTGACCCCTTGAGAAACAAACTTGATTCTGTACAATCTTCTACCTTCAAATTCCTTGCTCCTCTGTTCTATCATTACTTGGGTCTTATCAAATCCAAATCTCAGATTGCTCCCACAACTCACCTCCTTCATTCTTATTCATATTCTGATGAATGGAGTTGTTCTAAGGCCCCTTCTAGCCCTGACATTCAATGCTCCTTTGTTCCTCTAACATTCTATGTCCCAAGGCTCCTGACAGCTCTTACCATTCTATTTTGTAAGGTTCTTCTCAGTGCTAACATTCCATGCTATAAAGTCCTGCCACCTCTGATAATCTGTTTTAAGATTATAGGATCATAGATTGGAATCCAAAAAAGACCCATTCTAGGGTTCTGGGAATGTCTGTATCAGGGAGATGATAGTTACTAAATCTGTAAGTCTCTAGTCCACTAAGGGGAAATGGATACTGATTCTGTCCAGGACTGGCTGATTTGGGATAGAATAAGACTTGGAATTGACCCCAACCCTATCATAGAGCTTCGGATGCTAGTAGACAGGTGCTTACACTGAGTATGGTAGCTGGTAAAAACCCCTCTCACCTTGAATGGATATCCATCAGTGATTCAACAGCATAACAAATAGACATGCCCTTTCTTCTGTCTACTTACTCTAGAACCACAGGGTATGGGCTTGTTCTTCTCTCTACATTAGGATCATTCTGAAGACCTCCTTACCTCCTTCCCACCAAGCCCCCATTCAACTCTGCTGGGTCCTCAATACCTAATGATTTTTTAAAGTCCATAACCCTGAAATCTTCATTAATTATGAATTTTGCATAGCAACTGTTGCCATGCAAAGTCTCCTTTGAAAAGGATGCTCAAAGAACCTGAAATCACTGCATCAAATGGACAAGGAGTGAGGGGAGCTCGGGAAGATAGAGTGGCAACATACAGCATGGGACGGTCTCCCTGAGGGCCCGTTGGAGGTTAACACAGCAAAAACCAAAGGATTAAGTTTCCTTACTTTGGGCCAGGAATTCAATCAATTTGGTCTACATTTCTTAAATATCATTGAGTGCAAAATCCTATTCTTTGCACTGGAGGTACACAAAGTATAAAAAAGACATGGCTTCTGCCCTCATGGAACTTAGTCCATAAGGGATATAAGATTCTCATAAAGATAACTGAAAACATGATAATGTCTCCTAAGTTCACAAGAGGTACAAGCAAAATACTGTGGGATTTCCCAAGTAGAAAGATATTACTGACCAGGGAAAGAAGGAAGGGGGCTTAGTATGGCTCTTTAAAGGTCAAATCTTAAAAGCTATCATGGACAGAGAAATTTAGAGACCTGGGACTGAAGGCAAAGTCAAGGGAATGCATGGGCCGGTGACAACAGAACTACGTGGGTCTCTCCATGGTGGGTGCACTGTACTTGGGCAACGCACTGGGCCACTAATCAGAAGACTAAAGTCTACTCCCAACTCACTGTGTGACTGAAGGGAAGTCATTTAAATCTAAGCCTCAGTTTCCTGAACTGACAAATGAGGATGCTAAGATGTGTTCTGCACCACTCAGAGAATTGTTAAGAAGTTTTAATTTGATTTAAAGCACCTTGAGATCAAGGACTGCTTTATTTCTTCAATCCATCAAAAAGCCTTTATTAAGCTTTTATTATGTGCCACGTGCTATGCTAACTGTTGGAGATATAAAAGAAAAAAGCAAAAATAGTGCTGTAGGAGCATCAATTCCGAAGAATTAAACATACATACATCATAGATGGAGAAGATACTCAAAGTGGAAAGCTTGGGGTGGGGGGAAGAATAGAAAATGTAGGAGGCAGAATTTGAGCTGAGTCTTGAAGAAAGCGATTCTAGATGGCTGAAATAGTCACAAGGCAGCTAGGCAAGATAGCAGAGTTAATTTGATTGAACAGTATTCATTAAGCACTACAGAAAAAGTACTATGCAGGCCCTCAAAATGTAAAGTCACAAGCAAAACAACCCCTGTCTCCAAAAGATCCCATTTCTTCCAGGCAGAACATGGCATGGAGACATAAACAAAGAAGGGGAGCTCTACCAGTTCTCTACTTCAGAGAAAGTAGGAGCTGAGCCTAGAAGGAAACTAACGCTTCTGAGCTGAGGAAAAGACTAGGAAAGGATGCCAGACGTGGGATGTATTTTGTGCTTGGAAGCAGGAAAAGATGGGCTTGATTCAGGGAACCAGCAGAAAGCTGAAATGAAGAGCTGATGCAAGAGAATGGTTTGAAATACGACTGGAAAAGCAGGTGAGGATCAAGTTGTGGACAGCCTTAAATGTCGGGTTAAAGACTTTATGTTTTGTCTTCTAGGCACTAGGAAACCACTGGAGATGAGTGAGCAGATACTAATATTTGGGACTGAGAAATTAGTGTGCATCCAGTGAGGTGGGATGCATTGTTCAAATCCTCAGTGCACTTGTTTTCGGACTGGAACCAATCATCATATGTTTACATACATGAGATTCACACTAATGGCGACCTAGCTGTAGAAGCAAGTGGCTAGCAGGTAATTAGGTGGGAGTGAGGTCTATGAAAGAGAGGATGAGGATCTGAACTGGGATAATGGTTGGGTAAAGGGGCCAGATGGGCAAGATGTTGTAGAAGTGGGATCTAAAAAGTTCTTCAATCGATTAGAGATGGGAGAAGGGGAGTTAAGAGTCAGGGATGACTGAGATTATGAAACCAAGCGACTGGGAGGATGGGAGCGCCATCAAGAGAAATAGGCAAGTTTGGCAGAAGAGCGATAACAGCAAGTTCCATCTTGCATATGTTGAGTTCCAGGTATCAATAGGATATGAAGGGAGATATTAGGAGATAATTAATGGTGCATGAATAGACTTCAGGGGAGAGAGTAGGGCTAATGTGCACCTTTCGGGGTCATTTGTGTAAAAATTATATTTTGATGCTTGGAAGCTAATGAGATCACTGAGAAAACATATGGATAGAGAAGAGAACAGGGCTTGGGATGATAAGGCAAGAAATGGATGATTTTCTAGCAAAGGATTCTAAGAAGTAGCCAGATATACAGAAGAACCAAGAGAAAGAAATATCCCAGAAGTCAAGGGGAAATAAAGTGTTCCCGGGGAAGACAGCGGTCAGCAAGGTCAGGAGCTGCTGAAAGCTTGAGGAAACTAGGATGGAGATTAAGCCATCAGATTTAGCAGATGAGAGATTATTGTTACCTTGAACAGAACAGTTTTCTGTCCTTATCTCTGTGCTTCTTCAATTGCCCCCCATGTCTAGAATATATCTTTTTCTTACGTCTTTCTCAAAATGTCTCTCTTCCTTTGAGATGCAGCTTAAATGCCATCTTCTGCATGAAACCCTTGATCCCTGAACCCTCCCAACTGCTGGTAAGCTTCCTTCCAAACTATCCTATGTTTAACTACCATGTGTATATTTTTGTGGGTGTACTGCACACTTGTGTGCTAAAGCTATTAAAGCTCAAAACTGAACTAAGACTTTGGGGACATTATGTTCATGTACAGGCGTAGGTATATGTATAGATACAGGTGTAGGGATATATATTCATGTGTACAAATGTGTGTATTTATTAACTTTCTATTGATACTGTCTCTTTTTAACATGAATTCAGCCCATTAGAATGGGTCAAGAACTAACTCATTAAAATGTAAGCTTATTATGAGACTGCAAGCTCCTGGAGGATAAAGACTGTCATTTACCTCCTGCGAGTGCAGTGCCTGGCACACAGTAGGCGCTTAATAAGTGTTTATTAATCGAGTGTGAGCAGAGATTGTTGAATTCTTTGTATTTCTATCCTCAACATCTACCCCAGTCCCTGGCTTCTAAAGGAAGCCTTAATAAATATTTCTTGACTGATTGCTGAAGTGGTGAGATCAGCAGCTAGATTGCAAGGGCTTGGGGGATGGGAGGTGAGAAAGTGAAGGCAGTGAAAGGAGACAATTTTTTTCTAGGAGTTTGGCACTGAAAAGGAATGGAGACACAGGATGATAGCTTGAGGATTTGGCAGGGTCAAGTGAAGGTTTTTAAAGGATGGAGCAGACCTGAGCGTGTTTGTAGGCAGCAGTAGATAAGGAAAAATTGAATATAGGAGAAAGGAAGGGGGAGAGGGAGGGAGAGAAGGGGGAGAGAGAATAATTGATGGGATTGGTTCCTGGAGGAAACAGTAGGGGATGAGATCAAGGTCTCATTCAGTTAGAAGGGTTAACCTTGGCAAGGAAATGACCACGCCTTCCTCAGAGACAGGAGCAAGGGAAGAGAGATTAGATTAAGATGCAGAGAGCTCTTAAGTTATGAAGCAGGGGACAGTGGGAAGCTCACTACAAATGGCCTCTAATTTCTTAGTCAAGAAGAAGCTTTGGGTTCTCTGCTGAGAGGGAGAGGCAAGAGGACCATGACAGACACTTAAGGAGAGAAGAAAAATGGGACTTGGCCCCTGCATGGAGTGGAACAAATTGACAATCAAGAAAGAGTGCAAGTTTTCCCCATGTAATAACGAGGGCCCATATACATGTATAACCAGAAAAAGCAATTAATCAAAAAAATTTTTTTTAATCTGCCACAGAATAAAAAGGGAGGATAGGGAGGAAGGGAGGGAAGGAAAGAAGGAAAAGAGGGAAGGGAAGAAGGAAGGAAAGAAAGAGAAGAGGGCAGGGAAGAAGGAAGGAAAGAAGGAAAGGAAGGAAGGAAGGAAGGAAGGAAGGAAGGAAGGAAGGAAGGAAGGAAGGAAGGAAGGAAGGAAGGAAGGAAGGGAGGGAGGGAGGGAGGAAGGGAGAAAGGAAGGAAGGAAGGAAGGAAGGAAGGAAGGAAGGAAGGAAGGAAGGAAGGAAGGAAGGAAGGAAGGAAGGAAGGAAGGAAGGAAGGGAGGGAGGGAGGAAGGGAGAAAGGAAGGAAGGAAGGGAGGAGGAAGGGAGGGAGGGAGGAGAGAAGGAGGAAGGAAGGAAGGAAGGAAGGAAGGAAGGAAGGAAGGAAGGAAGGAAGGAAGGAAGGAAGGAAGGAAGGAAGGAAGGAAAGAAGGAAAGAAGGAAGGAAGGAAGGAAGGAAGGAAGAAGGAAGGAAGGAAGGAAGGAAGGAAGGAAGGAAGATTGGACAGAAAGATAGATAGATAGATAGTAAGTTCTGGTAATTATGAAGTGTGATGAAATGATAAGCCAAGATGCTCAAGAAGACTATGAGATGTCTATGTTGTTGATGGTCCTCAGTAATACATTTCTTCCATGATGCAGTCATAGCCCAACCACACTGACTCTTGTGCTCTCAAGCTCTTCCCAGGGGGCCCATCCACCATGCTAGGAGAACTTTCTCTAGAGCCCTTGACATTGTGAGGATCTTATGAAATATTCAGATTGTTCACTTCTTATTCCTCATCCTTCCGAACTGGCCAGCTCAACCTTTTCTATCACGTACCTCTCTAATGATGTCCTTTATGCACTTTTCCTGTGTAAGTTTTCTTTGGCAATATGTCACAGTACATTATGGACCTTTCCCTTGTTCTTTGGGTGGCCCTCAACTCTAATTCATTGAACATTGTAGTATATTATGCACTTGGAACATACAGAATATTGTTAAAATGATCAGTCTTTGTTTCAAGGTCATCAAAAGCATTGCACATTTCCATGAGATAATCCAGCCTGCTCTTCTCCTCCTGGTGAATTCTGGGTCCTACTTCTGGTCATGGGGAACAAGGGTGGGGAGATGAGTCATGAATTAGTGGGTAGTGATAGTGATAAAAAGAAAGAAAAAGAGCTTCAATAAAATAAACATAAAAATACTCAGAAGAAAATAAAAAGAAATCCAAAAGGGGATACATATAAACAGGGCAATTTTGTTATTGCCTTATTAAATTTAATATACACTTAAAAAAATCAGACCATGGAACAAGTTCACAGCTTCATGTATTTTAAAAATTCTTCTTTGTATATTGAAATATTCGTACTTGTTGAGGATTGTTAAGGTCATAATAAAAAAGAAAAATTTAAAACATTAATTCTGGTCCCCAGTTCACTGTTTATTCATATATCTGTATAGGACCTGTTTGCTCCAATGCTTTTGTTAAGAGACTCCAGAGATAAACAGGGATTTAAAAAAAACACAGACACAACTGTTAGTTATAAAGCACCAGCTTGTGAGGAGATGGTTCTATTTTTGGAATCCTTACTTCAACTATTATTGTCCTTAGCACCCTTCCGTACTGCATTCATCCATTAGAATGTAAGGTCCTTGAAGACAGGGACTGTCTAGCTTGTATTTGGCTCCTTAGTGCTTAGCATGATGCCTGACACATAGTAAACACTTAAGAAATGCATTAATCTAATTTTAATATACAAATGTAGATAATTAGAGTTTAATCAGTGCACTTAAAAAGATGAATGTGGATGCTCCCTCTATCAATACAAATAGCAACTCCTCCATGTCTTAATAGATTATCTTTATGAATTACTGTAAATGAAAAAATTCATCATCCACGTGGCGGCAGAGAGAGGAAGGCACTATATTTTCCCTTCTTGACATGAGCGATGCTATTTTAGAATAAGCCCCCATTTCAGCGTAAATAAGTGGTTGTGTCTGACTCATGTGTTTTCCTTCCTTTATTCCAGATCTTGGGCAAGGTCAACCCCAAAACAGACTCTGCCCTGACTTGGACCCCTGAGGTCAATGCCGACTAGTGGTTTAGGAAATCTTTGTCCCCAAATGCTTCAGAGAAAAAAAAAAGAAATCTCTGTTCCCTCATCTGAAATACAAGAAGACCCCAAAGTCAATGGCAGATTGGTTGTGAACCTCGCCCGGCTGTATTTTCTGGACACAAGTAAACGTGGGAAATGTCTGTAGTTCTTTTTGTCTGTGGATGTATATATATATATATATATATATATATATATATATATATATATATATATATATATATATATGTATGTATTTATTTATTTCTGAGACACCAGCCATTGGTATCCAAAGTACATGGACATCTTGGTCCTGACTTACTTTAGGCAGCAGCACTACCTCCCAGTGATAGCAATGGAAATTGCAGGCATAGTAGCCTGGAGGAACTAAACTGGGTGAAAGGCTCTTGCAGCTTTTGCGCAGCTCTTTTAAAGGACTACAAATGTCACAAAGGAGCAACTTCAATCCATCCTTGGTTCTATTATCACAAATCTCGAATCATCCTATTATGGTTCAGTTCAACCACCATTTATTAAATATCTATGAGTTTTCTGTTCTAAAGATGTCCTCATTTCCAAATCCAAGGACCCCTTTCTTGCCAGTCATCTCCTTAACCCCCATAGTGTCTGATACCACTGACTCCCTTATCCTGCCCCAAGTCCCTGACACTAAATATACTCTTTCCTTGACTTTCAGAGACAATACAGTTGACTGGTTCCGAGACTGAGCCAGTAAGCCCTCCTCATCCTCTTTTCGTGGATGTTTCCATGGGAAATATTTTCTCTTTTTGTGTCTCTCTGTCTCTCTTGTCTCCCTGTCTCTGTCTCTATTTCTGTCTCTCTTTCTCTCTCTTTCTCTCTCTCTCTCTCTGTCTCTCCACTTCCATCTCTCCTCCCTTCCCCTCTCTTCTCTCCTTTTCTCTTCTCTTCCCTTCTTTTCTCTTTCCTCTTTCCTTCTCTTTTGTTCTCTTCTCTTCTCCTCCCTTCTCCTTCTCCCTCATTCACTGCCTCAGCTTAATTCAAAACCTTTATGCAAATGACCCCTAAACCTGTAACTCTAGCCCTGATCTATCTTTTGAGCTTGGGTCACATTTTCTTTTTTTTTTTTAAAGAACATTTTTTTATTGATAACTTTAATTTTATATATTCTAAATTTCCCCCTGTATAATTCCCTCTTTACCCTCCCTAAGAATCACCTCATATAACAGAAAATATTCGGATGCCAGTGGGACTGAAACCTAAGCCATTATCTCCCCCCCACAATCTGTTCCTTCTGCCTTTTCTCTCTGTCTGCGGCTCAGCCATGCACCCTGCCTCCTGTGTTTGAGGCTCTGACGTTATTCTTGAGACTACGCTTTCCCTCAGTTTCCATATCCAAGTCAGTTACTGAGTCCAGACAACTGGACTGACTCTCCTCTCACCGAACCAGCCCTAATAATCATCTGCTTGAATGACCACAGTTGCCTTGTAACAGGTCCCCCCTTCACTCTCTCTCTGTGCCAGTTCATCCTGAATAATCACTCTCAAAAAGTAGATCTGATCACTCCACTCTCTGTTGCCTGTCAAGTAAAGTTCATCCTCCCTAGCCTGCTGTTTAAGGTCCTGCAAGATTCGGTCCTGTCATTCCTTCCAGCCTCATCTCTCATTACTCCCTACTTTTTAGCTAAACCGGACAAAGATGTCTAACATAGCCTGGAAGTTTCTCTGCTTTTGTGCCTTTAGTAATATTTCCTCTTCCCTGAAAGTTGGACACCTAACTGGGAGATAAGAGCATGGGCTTGGAGGGAGGAAGACCTGAGTTCAAATGTGGACCCAGATGTTTTCTAGCTGGACGAGTTACTTTACCCTGTTTGCCTCAGTTTCCTCATCTGTAAAATGAGCTGGAGAAGGAAATGGCAAATCATTCCAGTCATGAAAAATCCGACATGACTCAACAACAGCAACATCCTGAATATCCTCTGTTCTCTTTAGGTGAAATTCTACTTTAGCCCTACCTCTCCTTTAAATATAAACTAAAATACTAGCATTTCCATAAAACCAGATGGTAGGGTGGTTAAAACACTGGGCCCGGAGTCAGGATAAATCTGAGTTCAAATGTAGCCTCAGACACTTCCCAGCTGTGTGACTGAACAACTCACTTAATCTCTCTCTTCCTCAACTGCTAAATGGGGATAATATTAACATCTGCTTCCCAGATTATTGTGAGGATCAAATAAGATATTTGCCAATATTCACACAGTGTCTGGTATATAGCAGGTACTCTGTAAATATTAGATATTATTTTTTATTATCATTCATCCCTTTCCCTTCAGCAAATGCTGACTTTCTTTTTCAGACCGCATAATGCACTTTGTTTGCAATTATCTAATGCATTTGTCCTGAATTGCAATTGCGTCTTACTCTCTATTTGGCTGGAAACTCCATCTGGGCTAGGCACCTCTTTTCTAAACCTTTTAACTAGGTCAGAACCAACCCTAGTTGTATTCAGCAGGAGCTCAATCAATGCTTAGTGTGTGAATGAATGATCAGACTCAGATCCAGAAGATTCTTCCTGCGAGAATCTATGATATGAAGGACAGAGAGGGAAATGATGAGATAAGAGAACAAGCCAATTTAAAAGGTTGTGGGGCAGGGAGAGTGGGAGACTAAACAAGAGAGGAAGGGATGCTAGGGATACTGCAGTGTTGAAGTGGAAGAGACCGAGAGATAATTGGAATTGGAATGTGAAACATGGAACATGGAATGTCAGAGGTGGGAGGGGCTTTGGAACATGGAATGTCAGAGCTTGGAGGAGCTTTTAGAACAACATAGAACGTCAGAGCTTGGAAGGACCTCCAGTACTTAAGTTAGGAGTTTTAGAACACAAAACTGAATTGTATGTGACCTTGAAACATAGAATGTCAGAAATGCAAGGTATCTTAGAACACAAAAATATTAGACCTAGAAGGGACCTTTGGGCAGTTATATTTCTTTGTGATCTCATTTGAGGTTTTCTTGGCAAAGATGCTACAATAGTTTTCTATTTCCTTCTTCAACTCATTTGACAGATGAGGAAACGAAGGCAAACAGGAGAAAGGGACTTGTCCAGGATCATACAGCTAGCAAGTATCTGAGGCTGAATTTGACCTTTGGTCATCTCCGACTCCTGGTCTGGCACTGTCCACTGCACCAGCTAAGTGCCTCATGCTAGGAAGGACATTAGGAATCAGTCCAATGTTTGTCCCATTGTCCCACTGATATGACTGAGAATCAGGGCGTTGTGAGCTCCTTGGGGACACCCAGTGTGACATGTAGGGGCAGAGATGGAGCAGAACCTAGCCTTCCACTGTCAGTGCACGGCTCTTTCTGCTTGCCCCTGCTTTCAGAACACAGAACATTCCTGGGACACACACACACACACAAAGGTGCCAGGAGGGTGTTTTAGAGTAAGGAGAGGGATGCGAATGTCGAGATGGAGTGGGGAGAAGGACTTTAATTTATCAGAATGGAAACTGTCCAATGGCATCCGATGCTCAATGGCATGAAACTGGCTATTAAAAAAAGGAAAATATTCCACCTCAAGGAACACAGAAGAGAAAAGGGCATGAGGGTGGGTAGTGCAAGGGTCTGAAGGATTGGTTAAGACATGATTCAGTCTGAAAATCTGAAGGCTGAGGAGCAAAAAGTCAAGCAAAATGGGAAAATTTTAGGGCTGGCCATTTAAGAAGATCAGAATGAAGCTTGCATATAGAGTAAATGGTTTCTCTAAGTTTAATTGGAGCGCTACTCGGGGAAAAAAATCTATTTTTAAAAAATCTTAGGATGAAGGTGCATTGGCCTCTGGGGAAAAACGAATGAGTTTTTAGAAAATCCATTGTCAGTGGGAGCCAATTTTTAGAAGTGTGTGAAGGATGGAGGAGTGGATAGAGGGCTGTGAATTAAGAGGGGAAAAGATTGAGTTAATTGGAGCAGGAGGGAGAACCAAATTAGAACTGGAAGGAACCCTGGATATCAACTTGTCAAGCACCACCCTTCCCTCCCCCCCCCACAACCTTGGACAGCACGCCAGACTGAACCGGAGAGGGGAAATGACATCCAAATATTTCTGCTAAATTAAAATCCCAGGCTGGTTTCTGGGGAAAAGCAAATGTGTTTTCAGAAACGCTCTACGATGAGCCCCTGGCAAAGATGGCACTGGAACCCAAGTCTCCTGCCTCCCAGTGCCACGCTCCTGACTCATTCACAGTGATGAGGAATGTCTGGTTTCCTCCTTCCCCTCTACAACGAGGGCCAGTGGGAAGAAAATGAGAGGATCCTAGGTGACCGATTCAGAGATGGAAAAGCCCTTCAGGGTCGCTGAGTTCAACCCCATCATTTTACAGGTGAGGAAACTGAGGCAATTGGAATAAGTGACTTACTTGCCCAGTCATGTAGCCGGTGAGGGTCTGATTCCAACTCAGCTGTTCCCGACTCCACGGATTCTTTGAATTCTACCATGCTCACGTCCCAGCTTTGCCACTTCCAAGCTCTGTCACCCAGACAATTTGCTGAAATCTGCTTCTTTATCTGTAAAATGAGCAAAAATGGAACTTTTGTGACCTCTCCTGTAGGGTTTCTACAGTCTCCAAATACCACAGTCGTGATTCTTGTGTTTGCACGTGCTCTAAACAAACTCATTTCTCCAGATTTGCCCCGTGATCTCTGAAGATACTGTACCACCCGGGGCTCCCACAGTTGTGTTTAATGCCATTTTTCACACTTGGGCACACCCTTTGTACCTCTTATCTGCTCCAGCCCAATCCAGTACTTAGTGTGGTGCCTCGCACATAGTAGGTGCTTAATAAAGGTTGATTGATGCTTTCCAACTCTGCCAGCCTTCCCACTATGAGTTCCACTTCCCACATCTGTCTTACAAGACATATAATGTTCTGTGTTTGGCCCTGGAGACAATGACAAAAGCAAAGCTGTCCCTGCCCTCAGTGAGCTTACGTTCTTCTGGACTCAGAGCAGAGAATTTACTTGAAAATACTTGAAAAACTTTGCAGAGGAGGAAGAGAGTCGTCACCACTTTAATCATGACTTAACCAATGAAAGACTCAATAAGTATTTATACTGTACTATGTGCTAGGTGGGGCAGTGGATAGAGTACTGGCCTAGTCCGGAAAACCCCAAGGTCAAATGTGACCTCACATATTTATTATCTGTGTGACTCTGGACAAGTCACTTTATCCTATTTGCCTCAGTTTCCTCATCTATAAAATGAGCTAGAAAAGGAAATAGTAAATCACGCCAGTCATCTTTGTCGAGGAAACCCCAAACGGGGTCACGAGACGTTGCACACAACTGAAATGACCGAAAAATGAACGTGCTGGCGATTGTACCCCCTATATAAGGACAAAGAATGAGGCAGCTCTCCCTCTGCCATCAGACTGTGAGGGGCACAGAGTCTAATTCTTGTTCATCTCCGGTTCTACCCCCTCCTCATTCCAGTCTCGAGCCAGTCCAGGTTCTCTGTGTAGCAATGGGAAGAACCCCTCCACATGGGAAGACACCGGGGGAAGTACCAGTTCAATCAGTCAATCAAATATTTATCAGTGAGTGCAGGGACCTCTGCTCAGCCCCGGGTGGACAAATACACAGAATGAAAGAATCCCCACTCTCAAGGTGCTTGTGTTCTAGGGTTCTAAAGCATAAAAGAACGCCCAGGCTAAATGTAAAGGGAATAAATACAAATATTTATAAAGTAGTTAAATACAAGGTAGCTCGGGAAGGGCAGTGCTAGCAGTTGAGGGGATCAGCAAAGACTTCATGAAGAAGGTTCCTGATTGCTTCTCCCAGGAAAGGAAGGACTGACTTTGAGGTGCAGGTGAGGAGGTGGGATAAGCCATGGATGTCATGGCATCTCAATAAAGAGAGCTTTAAAAGCTAAAAAGCCAACTGGGTATTCTACCTAGGAAGCCACTGGAGCTGGTCAAGCAACAAAGTCACACGATCAGATCTGCGTCTAAGGAATATTACTCGGGCTACTTCTGCTGCTTATTGTCTGGACACTGTGGGCAAGAAGCTTTTCTGAAAATCGATTTTATTTTTTTCCAATTACATGTAAAGACAGATTCCAACTTTTCTGAAATATCGAGTTCCCAATTTCTTGCCCCCTCCCAGAGACTGTGAGCAAATTGATATAGATTATATATGTGCAATCATGTAAAGCAAATTTCTATATTAGTCATGTTGTGAAAGAAGAAATAGACCAAAAAAACACATACAAAAAAATAAAGTGAAAATAGTCGGCTTCAATCTGCACGCAGCCACCATCAGTTCTTTCTCTGGAAGCGGGTACCATTTTCCATCAGGAGTCCTTTGGGATTGTCTTGGATCATCGTATTGCTGAGAATAGTTGTCATTCACAACTGATCGATGTAAAATGTCCCTTTTACTGTGTACAACGTTCTTCCTGCGTCAGTATGTCAGACTTTCCAGGTTTTTTTAAATCCACCCCTCATCCTTTCTTACATCACAATAATATTCCATTATTTTCGTACACCACAACTTGCTCGGCCATTCCCCACTGATAGACATCCCTTCGATTTTCAGTTCTTGGGCGAGAGGCACTGAAGTGGTATAATGAATGGAGTTCTTTCTTCACACTATATGGAACGCTGTGTTCTGGAGAAAGGAAGTTCTGAATTCGAATTCAGCTGTGTGACTGAACAAAATGGGGATAACAGCAGCACGTAGCTCAGAGAGCAGTTATGAGAATTGTCAAGTTGTAAGAGACCCCAGGCTCTCCAGAGCTAAGACCCCACTGGCAAACTGTTCTTGAACTTGACATAACAACAATCCTTTGCACTCACCCTCCCAATGATCTCATCCTCTGGCGAAATCGCATCATTATTGTATGACTTTGACCAGCTCCAGGGGTTCTCTGAGCTCCAGTGCCCGTGTTCTGGGCAGGAAATCCTGTTATGAATCAAACTGGTCACATCGTTAATGCTACCCCTCATTGTCAGGGATTCCACTCATTGTGCAGCCATTGCTCTGAGCACTGAGCTCTCCCACACTGCCTTGGACCTCCCACTAGGGGTGGGGTCCCGGAACATGTGTCCAGATCCCTCCTTGCTTGCAAGCTGCTTCCCTCACTTTGAAATTAAACTTCTGTTTAATTCCTGCCTCTAGTCTGCTCTGTTCCAGTCACAGGTTAGAAGCTGGTTCCATCTGGTTGATGGGATAAAATGGGATATTTATAAAGTGCAATGGAAATACTCATTGTTGTGGTTGTTGTTATACCTGCCTCCCCAGTGGGCAGCCATTTCTTCCACTGCAGAGTGAGAGAATCAGATCAGATGTCAGCTACGGTCCCTTACATTTCCAACATCATATGGGGGTTCCAAAAGTCAATAAGCATCATTAAGCTGCTGCCACGTGCCCGGCACTGTGCTAAGCATTAGAGACACCAGAAAAGGCAAGTCTCCTGCTTCTACTCAAGGAGCTCACTTTGCTTCCACTCTTCTCAGCCCTCCCCTCTCCCTCCTGGATCCATTCTCCCCATCCATAACCTGTCTTTGAGGAACTCACAGTCTAATGAGAAAGACAACATATAAGCAACTAGGTATAAACAAGAGAAGCTTAAAAAAATCTTTATATATATATATATATATATATATATATTTGTTTATTTATTTATTATACATATATTTGTTTATTTATTATATATACAAACATATTTTATTTTAGTATGATATGTATTTTTATATATTTATATGTTATTTATTATTTATATTTATAGTTATGTTTAATCCTATTTTTATATTTATAGCCAAGATAAATTGAAAATAATCAACAGAACAAAGGCAGAATTGAGAGTAATAGGAAATTCTTCCTGTGGAAATTGCTTGGGATACCCTGGATATATTTTAAGATCTTGTTAAGTTCTAACTTTTTTAAGTTTTAAGGTTCCTTCCAACTCTGATATTCTTTGTTCTAAGTTTACTTCCAGCTTTGATATTCTATGCCCTGACATTCTATTTCCCAACAGTGTAGGTTCTGAAGTCCTTCAAGCTCGGACATTCCATATTCTAAGTTTCTTCCAGTTCTGACATTCCATGTTCTAAGCTTACCTTCAGCCCTGACATTCCATGTTCTAAGCTTACTTCCAGCTTTGATATTCTGAATTCTGAAGTCCTATCTCCCAATAGTCTGGGTCCTGAGGTCCTCCCAGCCCTGACATTCCATGCTCTAAGATTCCATGTGCTGACGTTCTATTTCCCAAGAACCTGTGTTCTGTGGTTTCCTCGGCTCTGACATTGTATGTTCTAGGTCTCCCCCAGCTTCCTCTCATTCTAGAAGAGAACAGTACATGTTGTTGAAAGAGTGGATGGATGTCTTGAGAGGTGAGTCGGGGCATAAATCTCCACCAGGCTGGTAG
Source organism: Sminthopsis crassicaudata (assembly GCF_048593235.1). Classification (NCBI taxonomy): domain Eukaryota; kingdom Metazoa; phylum Chordata; class Mammalia; order Dasyuromorphia; family Dasyuridae; genus Sminthopsis; species Sminthopsis crassicaudata. The sequence continues at coordinate 698,091,883 of NC_133617.1, forward strand.
TGCCCGACAGCAGCCCTCCCCCTCCGCTGCCTCCTGCCCAGCCCCACTCTATCTTTATTACTTTGTCAGCCGCTTTTGAGCATAATACTTATATTTTATAGTTCTGAGCCACAATATTATTCAATTTGCTTTATAGGTCTAGTTTGATCAATCTGCCCCACAAGCCCCACACCTTGGTAATTGAAATGCATTGCTCAGCAACCAGGGAATTTCAGCGTTGGGATCAGCCTTCATTTCCTTCCGTGACACCCTGTCACTGCCGTGAAACCAAATTAGGCCATCAGGCCGCCCAGTGCCTGGGAAGGCAGTTGCTGTAACTGCAAGAGCAAAGGATTTTTTGCCAGGGTGAGAGATAAATATCTCGTTGGGCTGGCTCATTTTACAAATGGGGAAACTGAGGTTCGGAGAAGAGAAATTCCTGGGATCACACACAGAGCCCCAGAACTAGTTTTTAAACCCAGACCTCTGATGGCAAATCCAATGTGCCTGGCGCCCTGCCCTTCTGCTTCCTTGTCCCTACCCAATTGGAGGTAAACAGCTGGCCTGTGCCAAAATCGCCTGGGTTACTCTTCTCAGTCTTGTGTGGCTGCTTCCTCCTACAGAGACAGGTCTCCTGCTTCTACTCAAGGAGCTCACTTTGCTTCCACTCTTCTCAGCCTTCCCCTCTCCCTCCTGGCTCCATTCTCCCCATCCATAACCCGAACTCCAGAATCCAGCAGGAGCAGAAGCAAAGGAGTTAAACTTTTTTTAAAAGTGGAAAAAAAGGAATTTTAAGTGCTCTTAAAGTGGTGGGATAGTAATGAATCAGCGTTGTCCTGTCGAAAAAGAGGCTGTGAATTTTTAAAGATGCCTTGGGGCACCACGTTTGACAGTCTGTCTATCCCTGCTTGCCTCTCAGAAACATCTTCCAAATTTATAAACTGCATCTGACTCTCTAGATGAAATTCAAACTCCTCAGTCCCCTTTCCCACCCCATCCTCATCTCTAATATTCCATAAGACACAATTCAAATCCATTCAGCTTAATAAACACTTATTGAACTCCTACTATGTACGGCCTCGTGTGTTGAGCTGGAGATGCAATCAAAAATGAAAAAAGGGTTGGAGGCTGTACAAACTGCACACAGATCATAATAATAGTGAGCATTTCTGTAGCACATTAAAGTATGTAAAGTGCTTTCCATATATGATCTCATTTGTTCCTCATAACGAGCTTGTGTGGTAGGTGTAATTTTTTTCCCTTTATTAAAGCTTTTTTATTTTCAATACATATGAATGGATAATTCTTCAATATTAACTCTTGCAAAACCTTGTGTTCCAGTTTCCCCATGTTCACCCACTCCCTCCCCTAGATGGCAGGTAACCCAATATATGTTAAACTTGGAAAAATATATGTTAAATCCAATATATGTATACATATTTATACAATTCTCTTGCTGCACAAGAAAAATCAAATCAAAAAGAAAAAAATTGAGAAAGAAAATAAAATGCAAGCAAACAACAAGAGTGAAAATGCTATCTTTTTTTTATTAATTTTTATAATTATGACATTTTCTTTGATAGTACATATTCATAGGTATTTTTTTTTTACAGAAAATGCTATCTTGTGATCCACACTCAGTTCCCACAGTCCTCTCTCTGAGTGTAGATGGCTCTCTTTATCACAAGATTATTGAAACTGGTCTGAATCATCTCACTGTTGAAGAGAGCCACAGCCATCAGAATTGAGGTAGGTATAATTTTTATTGTCATTTTTGTTGTTTCCAGTAGTGTCTGAATCTTTGTGATCCCATTTGGGGTTTTTGTGGTTTGCCATTTCTTTTTCCAGATCATTTTACAGATAAGGAAACGGAGGCAAATAGGGTTAAATGACTTACACAGGGTCACACAGTTAGTAAGTATTGGAGACTGGATTTGAACTCAAGAAGATGAATCTCCCTGACTGTAGTCCGACTGCCCTGTGCACAATGGCACCACCTACCTGCTCAGGTATTTCTTTTCTCTTTTGAATTTCATAGTATTTTATTTTTCCAATAATATGTAAAGTCTTATACATTCAGTTTTGTAAAATTTTGAATTCCAAAGGTTTTTTGCCCTCCTTCCCTTACCACTGCCCTCCCCAAGACAGCAAGCATACAGATTATAGATGTCCAATCATTTTAATTGTAATTTTAATTTCCATGTTTGTCATGTTGAGAAAGAAAAACCAGAACAAAAGAAAAAAACACAAGAAAAAAAAACCAAACAACAACAAAAAAGGTGGAAATAGTATGTATGCGTCAATTCCCATTCAGTCTCCATAGTTCTCTCTGAATAGGGATGGGATTTTCCATCCCAAGTCCATTGGAATTGTCTTGGATCACTGTCTTGCTGAGAAGAGCTAAGTCTACCATAGTTGATTATTACATAATATTGATATTTTTGTGTACAATGTTCTTGTCCAAGTATTTCTTAAAACAACATTAATACCTCCTTGGGGATCCAATCATTCAATCAATTCAGATTCCACCTGTTTCATCATCTACATGACTCTTCATCTTGTCTGTAAGAAGATCACTAGAAATATTTGTCAAAATCTTTTCTAAAATCCAGGTAAAGTACATTGAAAGCCTTCTCCAGTCTCCCAGTATAGGAGCCCTGATGAAAAAGGAAATGAAATTGATCTGGCTTGACATGTCCTTGATGTATCCCTGCTGATTCTTTGTGCTCACCACTTCCTTCTCTAAATGTTCACTAACCATCCCTTTAATAATACATCACAGAATTTCCCAGGAATCAAAGTGAAGCTCATTGGTCTGTAGTTTTCAGGGCCTGTTCCCTTCCTGAGGAAAAAAGGGCCCTAGAACATTTGCCTCCTATATTCTTATGGCAGCTCTGTGATTCTCCATAAATTTTCAAAGATCACTGGCAGCTGGTTAGCAGTCACATTTCTATTAGTCCTTTCCTTATCCTGGGATGTAGCTTCTGGCTCTGGTGATTTGAAGTCATCAAGGGAAGATGAGATAGTCTCCTTCTGCTCACCAGATATTTTTGGCTGGGTCCTTTGCAGAAAACAAAAACTAGAAACTTAAGAAGTTAAAGTAGTATCTATTCTCCATCGTTCATTATCGTTGCTCCACCTATCCGAACAGCAGTCTTCCTCCTTTGCTAAGATGCTCAAATTGAGTTCGCAGCTAAGAGATGGCTGCTAACTGTGGAGAGAGAACTGAAGCCGTATCACTAAGGAGAATTAAGTGTAGTCCGGCAGAGGCAGTGAGCTGGCTTCCCTGGTCTCCTTCCAGACTTAACTCAAATCCCATCTTCTTCCACAGGTGTTTTCTGGTCTCCTTCCCTCCTCCTCTACCCCAGCTGCTTGTATTTATCTCAGACAATCCTTTCCACTTTCAGCAGATATATCATGAATGTACTTATTTATTTGCATATCGTCTCCTTTGTTAGAATGTGAGTTTTTTAAGGGATGGGGACCATGTTTTTGCCTTTCTTTATATCCCCAGCACTTGGTACAGTGCCTGGCGCACAATAGTTGTTTAGTAAAGGTTTGTTGACTGACTTTTTTTTATAAGTTTGGTAGTGAAAGTAAGGAGAATATCTAGGAAAATAACTTGAAGGGATATTGGAATAAGCAGATGATTTGTAAGGATGGAGGGAACCTTGAAACATTTGTAGGAGTCAATTTTCTTCATTTTTCAAGCATGTTTGACTCTTCATGATCCCATTTGGAGTTTTCTTGGCAGAGATAGTATAGTGATTTACCAATTTTCTTTTCTTTCTTTCTTCTTTTTTCCCCCTGAGGCAATTGGAGTTAAGTGACTTGCCCAGGGTCACACAGCTAGGAATGTTAAGTGTCTGAGGTCAAATTTGAACTCAGATCCTCCTGACTTCAGGGCTGGTGCTCTATCCACTGCACTACCTAGTTAGCATTTTTCTTGAGCTCATTTTATAGATGAGGAAACTGAGGCAAACAGAGATAAGTGACTTCTCCAGACTCACACAGCTAGTAAGTGACTTGGAATTTGAACTTCCTGACACTGGGCCCAGTGTACCCTATTCATTGGGGTACCTAGCTGCCTGGAATTGAAGAAAACAAGAGAGAAAGAATGATTGGTGGGGATATGACAGGAGGAATAGAACTGGGGGTCCAAGTGTTTAATCTTGACAAGGAGAACTCATTTATAAGAGTAAAGAAAGAGAAGACGGACAAAGATGTAGAAAGTTCTGAGATGCAGAGAAGCAGAAATGAGAGAGTTCACAGGCTTTCGGACTTCTGAGTCAGGCAGAAAACAAGCCCAGAAAAGGGGTAGCAAGGCTTGGCACAAGAGGTCTGCAGCCCCTTTTATAGCCTGGAGGATGGGTATTGGAAGAGAAAGGCTTCCATGTGGGATAGGCTGCATTAGCTGGGATAGCAAGGTGGAGATTTCCTATAGACCATCACAGATGTGACACAGGACCTAATGGGTTTGGGGGACATCCCAAAGGAGGGTGGTGCAGTAGATGGAGCCTGGTCATGAAATCAGAAAGACCGGAGTTCAAATCTAGCCTTGGACACTTAGCTGTGGGACCCTCAGCAGGTCATTTAACTACTTTGTCTTGGTTTTTTCAACTGTAAAAACAGGATAATAATAGCACCAGATAATAATAGTTGTGAGGATGGAACAAGATGTTTGTAAAAAGCACTTAACAAAGACATGTAGTAGATCCTATATAAATGCTCATTCCCTTTACCCAGAAATGGATGATAACTCATATATGCCGCCGTACAGTGGACCACTGCCAAAATGAGAGTAAAATAAAGGAGGGGGTGTGGTGGGGCAGGATCCTTTCCTTTGGACTCTAATTTGAGTTCCAGGTCTGCCACTGTGTGATCTTAGAGAGCTCACTTCCTATTTCTGGCTCTTAATTTACTCATCTGTAAAATGGGAATAACAATCTTTGTGAATACCTGCATGTTACACGGCTCTTGTGAAGGGGGGAAAAAGTATTTCTAGGTCTTCAAGTCCTAAGTAAAAATGGAAGCTATTTTTATGATTATTTCCATTTACATTCTCCAGTCTGAGTTCACTGCTAAGCCCCTATTAATAGCTGATTATTTTAATATCCTTGATAAGCTAATATACAGATCAATCAAAATACAGTTGATTCCAGCACTGTACTTACTGTATAATTACCCTTGATAATCTCTGATGCGGCTGCCTTTGATTATGGCGCTGTGACAGGCGCTGACTGATTTCGGGGACGGTTCTGCTCCATAGCGTGATATAACGAGTTGTAATTGACTTGGTGCACGCCTAATGCTGATTGTGGATGTCTCGGGCTGGAAACCCAGAATCGGATTGATGCTGAGAATGGGACCCGTCATACTCTAAACATGTCTTTTTTCTATATTTGTTCCTCTTGCAATTTCATAGTGATTACCTAGTTATTTTTTTTTTCTTTTTGAAAGCTGAGCCTTCTTTTGAGAACAGCACAATTGGCTCTCAGTGACTTGGAAGTTGAGCTAGTCCCGTCCCAGCCTCAGAAACCACTTGGAAGCTGTGCTTGTTCTCCATTGATGCTGTAGTTTCTTATACATATATATGTGCAATCTCTCCCAAACACAGTATTTGCTGACAATAATAGGTGCCTAATAAATGCTTCATATGTATATTTCCATATTAGTCTTTGTATATCTATCATCTACTTGATATCCATTTATCCACCTATCCAATCTACTCCCTCCATCATCTTTCATCCATCCATGTCTCTATATTTATCCATCCATCTATCCATTCTCTCATCTATCTCTCGTTTATTTATATCTCTCCATCCATCTTTTCTCCTCTCCTCTAGCTTCTCTCCCCCTTTCTCTCTTTCTGTTTCTTTCGCCATATCAAACAGTACCCAATTGTATCAAATTTGTATGAATCAGCAAAGTTATAAGTTATGCTACCAAAGGTCCTTAGATGTAAAAGTCTGTAAATGTAAAGACTGGATTCTTCTTTGTCTGGATCCTGCTCTTCCCCTTCCTGCTCCCAATCCTTCAGCCAGTATCATGATGAGCAGACCTGGGGCAAAGAATTTAGATTTCAACCCCCTACTGACTAGGAACTGGTGGTTCAGACTGAGATGTTCTCTCAAGTCTCCATGGTCCTAGTTTTTTGCACAACTTAATGGTTAGAGCAGGGGGCCAGTTGGCCAAAGGTCATAGGTTCAATGTCCAGGTGCTTGCTTTTCACCCTTGCTCCCAGCCTGGAGCCACTGCTCCTCCCAGGTAAAAAGCAGGTAAACAACTCACAGTTACCCAGTACCTGAGGGGCAGTGGGAGCACAAAAGGAGAGGTAAGAGCTCTGGATGTGAGACGTAGGCCTCCAAAGATATTCTGCATCACCTGAGGCAAGTAACATCCTCTGTATCTCAGCAACCCCTGATGTAAATTGTGGTGATTGAACAGTAATCTCCAAGATCCTTTTTGCCTTTTAAATCCTCTGGTTCCAGAACCTCTGATCTTAAGAATCTACTTCCACATATTCTGACACAGCTCAGCCCTTTTACTCACCTAACTAACTGAAGGACTGAACCCCAAACTGCAAGAAATGGCTTTTGTTTCAAAGTGTAGAGCCCTATCACAAGGGCTCTCTTGGCCTTAACCACTTTCACTTACTTCTATGGAAGGACCCTTAGTGGTCTAGGCCTGGAATTAATCCTGCTATGCTGGAACTTCTTTCAAAGTATTTTGGTACCTGTGCATCAATAATTGCTTTTTCTTTAAATTCTTTGTATCAGATACAAACAATAATGTTTAAAAACATTATTGTGAGAGAGAGGACTGTGGGAACAGAGTGTGGATCACAACATAGCACTCTTTTTTGTTTTTCACTCTTTTTGTTGTTCTTTGCTTGCATTTTGTTTTCTTTCTCATTTTTTTCTGTTTGATTTGATTTTTCTAGTGCAGCAAAAGAATTGTATAAATATGTATGTGCATACTGGATTTAAATATATTTCTACCATGTTTAACATCATATCAATGATTACTTGCCATCTAGGATGGGGGTGGGGGAAAGGGGGGGAAATTGGAACACAAGTTTTGTGAGGATTAATGTTGAAAAATTATCTGTGCTTATGTTTTGAAAATAAAAACTTTAATAAAAAATTATTGTGAGAAGGGATCCTTGATATATATAAATAACTCCTCATCTAGCAAATCCCCTTCTTTTGGAGATGGTGTTGAGAGCTAAAAAGGGTAAACATCTTGTTGAAGGTGACACAGCAAGTCCATAGCAAGAGCCAGTGGATCTCCTCTCTTGGTCCCGTGCTCTTCCCCAACACTAATGCCGCTCCCAGAGTCCCACTGGCTTTTGTCAGAGAGAGGCTGAGATTCAGAGTGGTCAGAACATCCCAATCCAGTGCCCTTCAAGTCTATAGTGGACTTCTGGGACTGCTTCTGCATGAAAGACTTAGACTCAAAGGCCTCGGGAGCTGAAGAAGAGCTTAAACATCAATAGTGCAATCCCCCATCAGCTGAAGCCCAGAAGTTGGGCAGAAAGATGCGAGTGGTGACTGAGTAACATCACAAATCTCTGAGCTGGAAGGGAGACCTCTCCTAGGTGGGCAGCTCAGTGCTGGGTAAATCCCACTCAATATGGCCTTTGCTGGTTATTTAACCTCCCTGAGCCTGCCTAGAAAATGAGGAAGTTGGACTCCATGACCCCCAAAGTCCCTTCCAGCCCTATCTCAGAGAAGAGGCAAACTGGCCCGTACATTTGTAGGGCGTCCCTAGGTATCTTGGACATACAAAATAGAGCTCTCCGGCTCTGGAAACACCCTTCCTGGCGTTCTGCTAACTCTAGAATTTGTCATCATGCCTCAGATGCTCCTCCCTGCGGCCCCTCCTCTGATTGGTGAGTTCCTCTAGGAACCATCATTTTGGGGAAGTGCCTGTGCAGCCGAGCTCATGCTGCTCCTCTCAGGGTTCTTCACCATGTCTTTCCGTGAATCCCTTTGCTCCTTCCCACTTTTTAGTTATCTCTTAAGTACTTAAGTTTCTTAATTCACCTCCAGTGCCTCTTCCCACTGATTGAAGAGCACTGAACTCCCTCGAAAGCCTCCCTTTTATAGAAGGCTCATAAACCTCCAGGTTAACTCCATTTTTCACAGAGAACTCGGCTCAGATTTGATATTCCAAGGGGCATTATCCCAGATACGCCTGGAGGGGGCAATTGCCGCCCTTTTTCCAGCTTCTTTCCTGGTTTGTGGCCTTCCCTCATAAATTCCTGAGGGGTGGGCCTGTATTTTTATTTGTATCCCAGCACTTAGCAATCTTGTTAAGACTTTGCACCTATAGTCACCATCAGGTTGTCTTCTCAAAGTTCCTGCTCCTTTTGCAGTCCTCTCGCCCGTCAGAATGAGCCCCTCGGAGGAAGGGAGACCAGTCCCCCTCCCCTCCCCATCCCTTCCCCAGCACCAGTCTCCCCGCACAGTTAAAGTGGCGGGCCCAGTAAGAAATAACACCAGGAGACGCGGGCTTTAGCAAAAATGTTTAATCTCTCCTTGATGCGCTTTTATTTACAAGTACTAAATCTGAAGAACATTAAAATAGGAAATAGCGGGATATTTACACAATCCAGGGGCACGGGGAGCCGTGGGCCCCACCACTTCCAACGTGGAGCGACTGAGTAACGTTTATCGGAACCACTGATCAGACCATCAAAACCATCTGTCTTCTCTCCATTTGAAATGTGGACGACGACATTAAGGGACAGCTAATTGTGCGCTTCATCTTAAAAATATAAATCTCTCTCTAAATATATCTATCCGATCTGGTGAGGCCAGATTTGAGCCGCTAATTCCAAGACTGGGGGGCTGGAGAGCGGGGAGGGGGGACAGGAGGGTTTCCTCCAGAGGCTGAATGACAGAAAATGGAGCGGATACAAATTTGGTTATCTCGGGAGGGGGCCCCATGGATTCTGTGGAGCTCAGAGAGGCAGTGCCGTGCTGTTTTCCCTGCTGTGTGCATGCGTGTGCACACGGGGGGGTGTTCCAGGAGGACGTCGTTAAGGACAGTTGCCATTCCCCGATGGAACTAACTTGTGGGTCCGCTCACAACCATGGGCTCGCCTTGCACTAAAATCTCCCAGGGGCCCGGGAGTGACCCCGGGCTCTCAGAGACCCAGCCAAGGCAGGATTTCCTAAGCCGGAGAGGCTTCGGGGGAGCTCAGCTCAGGGCAGAAAGGCTCAGGCCCAGAGGCTGCTGGTCAGGGGAAGGAGGGGAGCGAGAGGAGGGAGGAATTCTGGGGCTGAAGCAATTCTCAGAGACTACTGACCAAGGCGAGAGCAGCCAACTAGGCCTCCGGGCCGGACGCACAGGAGCACAGCGTCCAGCGGTGTGGTGGAGCGGTCAAGGAGGCTCCGGGAAGGCGTGGGTCAGTGCTGTGGGGCACAGAGAGGGAAGCATGAGGTAGATTCAGGTCTCCTTAGAGATGGCAGGAAGACCCAGCCCAATGCCCCCGTTCTCTCTGGCAAAGAAACACAGATGACCCGTGTGGTACCTCCTGCTTCTAAGACCCCTTGGAGCTTTCTTGGAGAGGTTCCTGTCTCTACTGGAGGACAGGAAAAGGCAGTTGTGTTTGCCCAGCGGGAATCTTGCAGTGAGGAGCTGCTGCACCCATTAGATCTTCTTCAAAATATCCTCCCTGCCCTCCTCACCAAGCTGTTATTAGGAGATGGGCCACAGGGCTCCTTTGCACTCAGTTCCTTTCCCCCTCCCCCTATTTTGCCAAGGAGCAAACCAAAGTCCAGAGAGAAGTGACCTGGCGAGGTCAGGGAGTTTGGGTCAAGGCGGATTCTGGCCCCAAGATTTCTTGCTCCACCCACCTACAGTTGGAGTTGTTTTTACACTCGCCCTTCTGGCCTGACTTTGGGACTCCCTGGCTGAAAAAATGAATTAAGTCAACCCAAAGCCAGCAAATCTGCCGAGAGTGGAGGGAGACCCTGGTATAACCCAGGTGACTGAGGGGACCCTGGAAGCCAAAGTTGAAAAGGACACAGAACTCAAGAGCTCACATTTCTCCCTCTTCCCCTACAACCAGCAATAGCCCTGAAGCTGACTCTTCTGCGAGGGGCAGCAGAAGGAGCTATGGGAGAAGGGGACTCTGTTAGCTCTAATTCATGGGTTTGGGCTTTGGGGCAAGGGGAGCTGCCTTAGAGGCAAGCCTGGTTTGATGTGTTTGGGGAGGAGGGGGTGTAGGGAAATCCTAGTGGACAAATTGGAGAGTGTGGGAGGCTCTGAGACGTGATCTGCCCAAGATGACACAGCTAATATGACTCCAAAGGTATTCCCACACACACGCTGCAGTATGAGTTACAGACTTAAGAAAAATGTGGCTTTCCTGCTTTTAAGTAGGTATGGTAATTAGAACCAGGCAGAGGAAGCACTCCCTAGTAGAATCCTTAGGGGACTGGCTTTAATGAATAGATAAGAATGGTTTATAATTAGCATTGTCAATCATTTGTATAAATGGAAGCTTCTAAAGTGCTTGAGGAAGCTTGAAGCCAATCTCAAGTAGGTTAAACATGCCCCCTGCTCCCCTCCCCCAAATGACTTAAATCCTTGCCAGGTAACACAAAGGGAAGTGTCAGCCCAACTGCCATCAGTCCTTTTTTTGTGAATGAGCAAGGTCTGGTTTTAGGAAGCCCGAGCACCCCTCATGCAGGACTCAGAGCAATGTCTGCTGATGATAGGAACATGGGCCAGTCCAAGGGACATATCCAGGGCAAAGCCATTTTCCTCAACTATTTGCAAAATGATCAAAGAGGTCATTTAAAATAGGAGGCTTCTGTCTAGCCCTTTCTCCCAGGAGCCTTGTAGGACTGAACTTAATTTTGATCCCTCAAGAGCAAAGCTGGTTAGCTACAGAAATCCTCTTCCTTATCGATACCAAAGTCTTGGCCCAGAACCTCGGTTTCCAGGGTCTTGCAGGAGGGAAATTGGGAGTGGGGTGGGGACCATAAGACCACATGCTAACCTTTAACTTGCTCTGAATCCCTAAAGGGTTCAATCAAAGGGAATATATAACTGAGACCCAAGCTAAGCCAACTGGCTTGGGGAAAGTCTTTATCCAAATTCATTAAAAACTCAACAGAACTGGAAACAGTGGTCCCTAAGCATCAATCTCCATCTCGTTTCTGGAGCCTCACAACTGGTTTCCTCATCTGTCATGTTTCCCACTAGCTTAATGGTGAATGAGGATTTCCTGAATCAAAGATCAGCATCGATTCCAAAGTTACTTCCCCTCCCCCATTTTTGGGGGGACTCTAAATGACCGCCCCAACCATCACTAAATCCAATAGGAGCAGAAGGTGGGGAGAAGAACCCTGAGGGGGGCAGGGGGGAATCCAGTGAGCAAAAGGAAAAAAAAAAAAAAAAAGAACCAAAAATTCTAGTTAGGTCATTGAGGGATTTTCCCTTTAGACCCAAGTCTTCACAAACAGTGGAAACCTACTTTTTGGAACTAGCCTCCCAGGGTTGATTCCCATCATCAAGGAACCCAGTCACCTCAGAGAAGCAAGAGTTCTCCCTCCTCTGGGCCTTCCTGAGACCACTTGGGAAAGTCCAGGCGCCACAAGGAGTGGTGACTGCTGGTCCCGTCACAGTTAGCTGTCCCTTAAAGTACACAGAAACTTTTAGTACCATTTTAGAAGTAAACTGGAGAAGGTAAGTCTACTTTCATCCATTTTTTTCCTTTTACAAGAAGTGACAAATTAATTAAAAATCATAATAATAAAAAAGGTCTAAACAACCTCTAGTATTCAACACTTGCAGTTTTAAAAAGATCAACTCAGACTAAAATCTAGCACGCTCATGCAGTAATTCGCGGGTCCTATGACGTCCCGGACTTTCTGAGGACTTGGGGTAGCTTTTTCTTCCTCCTTGAAGTTTAAAAAAAAACAAAAAAAAAACCGAAATCACCGCATAATGAGAGGTGTTCAGGCTTCAAAGATTGTTCCGCTTGGTGATAAACTCTTGGAAGTTCCTTCCAGACCATTTGGTATATTTGTTTTGTTTTTGTTTTTCTTTTTTAAAATTTTTCTCACTGGTTTAATTTTCTTATTCTATATCTTTTTTCCTTTTTTTTCCCCTAAATTATCTTCTTTAGTCAACTATACAGGACCCTCCTGGGGCTGGAGATTTAGGTTGTAACCACATATATATATTTATATATATATACACACAATTCTCTATTTTTGAATTAAAAACTTCATTTGTTCTTACTTGGTCACTGAGGGTATGAACGGACACTGAGAAGTCCCTCGGGGTCACTGGAATGGCCCACTGGAGGACAGGCCTGGCTCCCTGTGGTCCGAGGCTGAGGCAGCAGCAATACATATTGTGAACAGCATCATCTTGGCCTGGCTGGGTAACTGAGGGAGCACTCTCCCAGCTGTGGTTCTGGTCTTCACCAGTAAAACCACTGTATGAGAACCAAACAGGCTTTCTCTTTTCTTTCTTTCCTCTTAAAAAAAAAGGCAAACCCAAAACCTCCCCCCAAATCCCATCTCCACTCTGAGGTTCACCACTTGGTGCCAGATTTCAGACTGGACAGGAACTTGGAAACCACCAGGAAGAGAGGACAAGAGGGGAAGACAGAGGAAAGGAAAGAAGACAGACAGAAAGAGAGAGAAAGAGAGACAGAAACAGAGAGACAGAGAGAGACAGAGAGACAGAGAGAGAGACAGAGATAGAGAGAGAGATTCAGAGAGAGACAGAAGTAAAGACACTCTGAACAGATTGAAGAGCTAGTCTCATGAAGTTTTCGGCCTGCACCAGAAGAGATCAAAGGCTGTCTTTGGCCACACTTGGCCTAGATTGGTGGGGAGTTGGTTTAATGACTGGTATAATAAATACCTAGACAGTGATGTTCAACCATAGGTCCTGGGGGTCTTTGGGAGATCCCCAAGCACTTCCACAGGCAACAGACGGCCTCCCATGGTTGAGCATAGGAATTATTGTGGTATAAGTTGCACAGAAAATATGAGTTAAAAATAGACGTCCCCGGGGGGACAAGGCCAAAAAAGGGACTCGTTTGGTTGGGGATTCTGAGAGAGGAAAGAAGAATTTCAAGCACAGTTGGCAGGAGTAACCTTGGGGACGGTGACCATGGCGCTGGGTGATGGCGTTCCTGAGAATGGTGATGGCGGCGATGGCGTGCGATGAGAATGGAGATGATGGAGGAGGAAGGTGGCGGGAAGGTCCAAGGGCCATGCTCGCCAGTCTACCTTCTAATCGAATCCACGGGAAACCCTCTTTCTGTATTTCTTCCGTTAGTTAGGCCTAGAGAACAGAGCTTGTGGCCAGCTGCTGCTGGGGAAGACTCAAGGATGACAGAAGACTGGGGCCAGACAAAACGGAGTGATTTATTCCCTCTCACCATTAGCCAAAACATCTCTGCCCCCAAACTCATGTGAAGAGCCTACTGCTGCTGCCCCTTTCTCTCTCAGACCCACTGACAGGCCCAGTTCTAACAAGGGTCCCCAGGACTGGGGAACAGGCAAGTGGACCTGGCTGAGAACTGCTCCCCTCCCTTTCCCATCCAGGCCTAGGAGGATCCTCTGGAGCCAGTGTCAATGTGATTCAACCAGAAGAAATGAGGGGTCGTGATTCAGTCCTGCGAGGAAGGGAGCTGAGAACCTGCCTCGCCTCTATCCAACAGCCTAAGTGAGGGATGGAAAGGGGGGTAGCTCTCTCTGCCTCTCCTCATCTCTGGTCACATGACCACAGCCCAGGACCGAGGTAATCTGGGGAAGTGGACGGCCAGAGGCGCCAGGCCCTTTCCCAGAAGGAGGTCGGGCAAACAGGGAGCTCCAGATATGGCAAAGCCCTCTACTGAATGACTCTGTCTGGAGCCAGAATACGGACCCTGCAGCAACAGAGACATGAATCTCCCACCAAGCCCCTTCAAGGGGAGGTCGCTAATTTGAGAAGTCCGTGGGGAGGGACCAGGCTGGGGCTTGGGATACTGGGGAGGAAGAAGCAGGAGTGCAGAGGGACCCAGAAGTGGCCACATCTTGCCTGTCCCACCTGCCACCTCCCAAAGCCCCATGCTTCCCCAGAGCTGCCTTTGCCATTCTCCAACTCGGTCTGGGAGCAGCTCAGTGCTTTTCTCTCCCGCTTGTGCTGAGGGTTACACAGATGACGCGTGCTACGAGACAGGAAACTTCAGCCCCTACGGGCACCCCTCCCTTTTTCTGTGCTGCTTGGGGCTCTGACGACCACCTCAAAGGTTTCCCCTCTCATTTTGGAGATGGGAGGGAGAGAAGCCAATTTCACATCATATATAAAACCTTTCTCGTTACATTTTTCCTTTCTATTTGTGGATTTGTAAAAGGAAAATTCTGATGTTCTGTAAGCTGTGCAAATAGAGCAGGTAAATGAGAAAGACAGGGAGGGGGAGGGGAGGGACCGGACCCAGGGGGGACAGATGAGAGAGTGAAAGAAAACAGTCACATTTGGAGGAATTAAAATCTGAACCCTCCATGGAAGAGGGGGAGGGGAACGGAGGGGAGGCTCCCCGATGCCCACCCTCTCCCCCAGCATCACCCCCCACAGGGAGCACCATTCCCACTGTGCCAGCCTTCAGGGAGCGGTGGAGGCGTGACGGCCGCTGCCTCCCTGCCAAGTGACTGCAGCCTCCTTCTCTGCATCCCACCATGGGCCGCTGCCTGGGAAGGTCCCTCTCCCTCTCTCCCTCCAGCAGTCGGGCGGGCGAGTGGGTTCTGTCCTTCTCCCTTCCTCGGCAGACAGAGTGTTGGCGTTTCCCTTGGCTTGGCGGTGCTGGCTGGCTCAGGGAGGGGCTCCGGTGAATGCAGCGTGGTCCCCTGTGCTCCCCCGGCACGGCGGGGGGTGGGGGACAGACACCCTGCCCCCGCTGCCGGCCTCTCTCTCTGTCTCTTTCTCTCTGGTTCTCAGAGTCTGCCACTAGGAAAAAGTCACCAAGAGCCCTCCAGGACTTCTCAGCTGCTCAGGGCCATAGTGTCTATCACCTGCTCCAGCTTACTCCGGAGCCGCTGCTTCCGTGCCTGTTCATCCTTCTCCAAAGCAGCCAAGATCTGGGGACAAACAAGAAGGAGAGAATGAGGGGAGAGGCTGCAGAAATCACTGGGAGAGAATCCCGGGTTGTAGGAGGGAGCCCGCAATCCTTGCACCAGGCTTCCAGGCAGTCGCCATCCTGCACATGGCCCTCCTTTCTGCACTCTGCTGGGAAGCCCCCCACTTCTAGAAGAGTCTCACCCAGACTGGCAAATAATTCAGGGAAATGATGTCATCCAGACTATCTCCGGCTCACGAAGGTCCTTCCACATGGCCAAATACTGATTTTCCCAGACCCATAAGACTAATTTTGCAAGTCCAATCTTACAAAAAGCCCCATCTTATAATAATCATCAACTAACAGGAAAGCCCTGTCCTATAGGTCAGGTGTCAAACCTGCCTCTGCAAAAACTCCACAATTCATGGAAAAGAGATTAAACTGTAACTGGGGAAACACTGAACAGCAATAATAACAATAATAAAAATACAATGTAACATAAAAAATGTTAACTTGTGGTTTTCTAACTCAATACAGCACCTGCAAGGACCAGTTTCTATTTTGAGACAACTGATCTATGCTGTAACCAATGGCATTTCAATCCATGTGGTCCAGACACTGAGAAAGTCTCACCACACATTGTGGAATTAATGAGACCGTGCCATGCTACAAACTCTGACCAATCAATGTTTTGTTCTTGGTGATTAGGAAGCCCCACCTTGCCGGACCTGTCAGCCCCTGAGAAGGCTTCATCCCCTCTGATTCCTGCTCACAGAGTCCAAAAACTAACGGTGAGAGAAAGTAGTCGAGAAAGCTCCAGATCTGGAATCAGAGAACCTGACAAGTCCATTCCCGAGTCTCAATCTGCTTAGCAGTTAGAGGACCAGCAATGGTTCTTCTATGGTCCTATGCATGGTTCAAGCCTTTGCTACTTAATAGCTTTGTGACTATGGGCGAGTGAGCCTCTGTTTCCCCAACCTGAAGGAACTGGACTAGAAGATCCATAAGGTCTAGATCCAATGAGACACAGTAGGTGAAGAGCTGGCCCCAAAACTCCCCTGAGAAAGCGGCTGTGTGATCTCGGCAAAGCACTTAACCTCTCAATCCCCTGAGCAATTCTCTTAGATCATAATTTGGAAGGAGGGAGTCTGCATTGGTGGACGTAGTTTCTTATTAAGAGAATTCCCCATATTTGTCTTCATGATACCATATATCCCAACTCGTGAAAAAGCCTCCCTTCATAAGCTACGACTAATAATCTCCTATTTATGTAACCTCAACCAATAAAAAACAGGATGCTTCATTTACTGGAGGAAGCGCAAGACCCCCAACTGGATGACTGCAAATATATCTCAGGTCCCCCACCTGCCTAGCTGTTGAGGTCAGAAGCTACCTTTGAAGCCAGAAATCTGATCTTCTTTTTCTCCTGAGAGCCACAAGCAAAGCTTAGCACCCGAGGAAAGCACGCATCAAACTTAGGGTGAATAATCGAAGCAAAGAAACTTGTAGGGTTGGAAGAAAGGCCATCAAAGTTCAACCAATACTGGAAAATCAGATCCACAGGGAGTTTAAGGACTGAAGGAGCTGAGGCCCCCAGAAGAGAGAAGGTTATGTTCTGATGAAGGCCATTTAAAAGTCACCTCTAGGGAAGAGGAGCTTGAGGTGCAGTTAAAAGGATTCAGCTAAAAAATAAAGGAACCTTGACTACAATATACACAATGGAGACCAGGAGATAAAGACAGCACTGAGTCAACAGAACTGGGTCAGAGACAATGGACAATTTTGGTATCATATTATTAGTTAACGCACCCATCCATTCCTCCTGTCTCTTAACCAGCAGTAAATGAAAAGGGGAAAGAGATGAAGAGTCTCCTTCACACCGGTAGCAAGTTTTGTTTAACTGTTTTCTGGGAATGTTCTTTGTAGGGAGTGGGGTAGGGAGTTTGACCACTGGTTGGGAAAGTGCCTGTTGTGTCCAAAAAAACCCACACAAAACAGATCAATAGAAAAAAGTCTTTGTGAAAAGGTAGAATTTCTTGCCATAAGAGCAACTTGTGAGTCAGAAAGGGAGCCACAGACCAAGACAGCAGAAAGAGGTAGTCTTTGGGGGCTGAGAAAGGAACAAGAAGAAACTTCTGAAAATCAGCCAGGACAACTGTCTCATTGATAGACGGAAACACTGAGGCCCAGAGATGGCAAATGATCTGAGGTCACAAAAGCCCTAGGATCTGAACTCGGGTTCCCAAATCCAGCTTTTCCATTCAATTGGCCATAGCACATAAAGCAAGAGGTGAGAAGACCTTCCGAGAACAGCAGATGCTCTTCTGTCCCTATTTCAGAGCATCACCACCACTCCAACGAGATGGATTAATGCCTACTCTCGTACTTATAGTTAAGGAGGGTCCAAAGCAGTGAAATAACTTGTTTGAGGTCACGCTGCTAAAGGACAGGATCAGGCTTCAAACTAAGTCCTCCAACTAACAAAATTTCCACTGCACATTGACTACTCCCCATCCCAACTCATCTTGGGCTCCAGGCTGCTCCATGTCCCTGCCTGCTGCCTCATCCTCCCGGGGATGCTCCACCTCAAGGCTGCTCTCTGAACTGAAGGCTGAAACTTAGCCCCATTTTTAAATTCTTCTTCATGATTGCTCTTCTCTGTTTAGAATTTAAGCTCTCTGAGAATAGGAACTGGGTTTTTTGGATAACTCCTCAGATCAGCAGTTCTTGAAACACAGTATGTGCTTAATAAATGTCCTATCAATTCTTGAGCTCTTCTATCCTCTAACTCTTCTTCCACCCATCGTTCCTATCTATCTTTTCTATGATCAATCTTTTCTGTCTTTTCTTCTATCATTGATGTCTTCTATTTTTCTCCCATCTATCTCATCTACCTCCATCTTTTTGTCTAACTTGTCTACCTATCTGTATTCATCATTGATCTTTTCTAATATTTCTCTCTTCTATAACTCTTCTGTGTCTTCTCTCCATCTTTCCTATCTAGCCACCCATCTCTTCTATCACCTCTTGTCTCTCTTATCATTGACCTTTTGTTTATTCTTCTATCAGCTACTTCTAACTCTTTTACCATATCTCTTCTAACTCTTCGATCCATCTAATATATCTACCTATTTAAATGTTCTTCTCCCTAGCTATCTATGCTAAGAGTTGGGGAAATAGCTCTTGTTCTTGAGGGGGCTTACATTCTAAGAATATTTACTCTGGATTCCAAAGAGACCAGAAAAAAGAAAGAGAGGGATACAATTTTCAGAGGAAACTTCATGGAGGGGCTAGGTGTAAGTTAGCTGGTTACTTACTATTAAAACAAAAAGGGTTTCTAGAAGGAATCTAACACACTCCCCTCACTTAACAAAGGAAGGAAATGGAGATCTGAAGAAAGAAGGGACTTGCCCGTAGCTCTGCCAGCAACTTGCTGCCAGAACATCTGAGCCGACAGTCTGATGTCAAAGGCAGGGCCTGCTTGACAACAGCAGTAGAGTCTTTCCCGATACATAAGGAGGAAATGTGGAATTCCCATGTAGTTGGCCAGGGTCATGGGATCACAATTTTGGAGATGGAAAGGGCTAAAGAAGTTGTCTAATTCCATGAGATTCTCACAGTTAGTGAAGGGGCAGAGTCAGAATTTGAATCTAGGCCCTCTGGCTACCCATCCAGTGTCTTTTATGTTTCACCATGTTGCTGCCAGGGACCTTAGAAAATGCTTCCTTGACTGAGCCCCAGAGTCAGGTATTTCTGGTTGAATAATAAGTTCCTTGAAAAATCCCCATCTGCCTTGGCACACACTTTCACAATTAGCTGGCGAGGCACCCCCTTGGTCTCCGCTCCTCGAGTCAATGGGATGAACCATTTCATCGGGTGTGTAATTGGAAATCAATTGCTAGCTAATGAAGGGGTTGGCAGGGAAATAGGGGATCTCAGACTGTGCCTTCCACAAAGGGAATCTCTCACTGCTCCATGGCTTGGGTACTGCTGCTCTGCGGCAAGGAGGGCTGAGGCCGTGGGCTCACCCAGAAGTCAAATGGACCCAGAGAAAGGTCTGAATCCCAGCTGTGCCGTTTTCCACCTGGGTGACATTGGAGAGTCTCAACTGTAAAAGGATCTGCTTGGACTACACCAGGTTAGGTCCCTTCCAGCTTTAAATCCTGTGACTCTACAAAGTTACCCCATCTGCCCAGTTCATCCTACCCCAGTTCCAGCTGCCTGGGGATCTCTGATGTCTGAACCCTGCCATCCCCCACCTATTAAAGCTGGGCTAAGCCACTGGGTTGGGCTGGAGCCTAAACAAGGAGGACAAAGCCCCACCCAACTCAACAATAGCCCTGCTTTGTGGTTCTGGTGGGCTCTGAGGGTGGGAGGTGGGAGGGCACTGCCAGCCAGGTTCATACAGTTAAGAGCTGAAAGACCTTTTCTAGCTCTAAATCCAATAACTCTGACAGTATATTACCCAAAACCAAAACCTCTGATTTCTCCCTGTCTTCAAAGTCCTCCCCAATCTGGAGGGAGAGGCACCCTGATCCTTGCTTGCCCCAATGACATCTCCCCTTCTCTCCAAGGCACACTGGGGCATTCTCCAATCCTGTTAGATTTGTCTCTCCACCCGCACACAACCCCATCCTTCTTCCCTGCCTGGCAGGTACCTTCCATTCTCTCCAGCAAATTCAGGAAATGACTTGGGGTAACAGGGTAACAGGAAGTAACACTGATTAGTCAAACTGTGTTGCACACATAACCAGTGCTGATGACTCCCTTTAGACTGACTGACTAAGGTGGACATAGAAGCAAGAGCTCTGTCACAAACTAACAGAGTGGCTTCAGTCAAGACACCATTACTCTCTGGGCTTCAGTTTTCTCAAGCATAAAATTGGGGTGCTAGAACAGTCAAGGTTTTTTATGTCCTGGACCTTTGGGCAGTCTGATAAACCCCATGGGACCCTCTCCCAAACAATGTTTCTAAATATAAAAAGGAAAATATGTAAACCTACAAAGGAAGCTGATCATACTAAAGTTTTAAAAAGACTTTAAGTCATTTTAAAGGGACTTTAAGTTAAAAACACTTGCACTAGATGACCCCAAAGGTTCCTTCTGGCTCCACAATTCTCCACAACAGATTGGCTTGGCTGGAGATGAAATTATCTGCTAGAGGTCCTAGAATTGGTAAGATCGGGGGCTGTTGGCAGCGAACATGAAAGGTCAGGCTGATACATTTGGGTTTTTCATTATTTCCAGTCAGACACCCCAGGGGCTTTATTTTATCATCTTGCTTTGTCTTGTCTTGTACTGCACATGGAAAAGACACCCTCCAGACTGTACTTTAGGAAGATTTACCTAGGAGTGTGTTCAGAGACATTAGAGATTAGACATTAGAGAAAGCCCACAACCACACAAAATACAGGAGCCAGTAGAGAAACACGAGAGAAGACACAGTCTAAACCTCCCATTTTCTGGAACCCGAGCCCGGAGACGCCTCCATTGCAGCTGAGTACCCCAAACCAGCCCCAGTGAGAAAGCAGAAGCTGGACAACAGAGACCTCCTTCAAGAAGCCCTCACCCAGCTTGGAGCCCTGGCCTTAATAAGCTAGCTGGTGGGGCTCAGGTGACCCTATACCTCCCTGGCCTCCCAAAAGCACTGAGGAGAGAAGAGGAAGCCACAGGGAGCCAGAGCAAAAGCTTCCCTGTTGTGCACAGTGCCAAGCAGGAGAACCGGCAACTGCAAAGCCTGAAGTGAAAATTAATTATGATTCCCATTCAGCACCAATGACGGCACATTATTGCAATGAACAACAGGGAAAAAAAAAAAACACACAACACGATTCGCTCTCATTTTGTATCAAAGATGGGTTGCAGTTGGGCTCTGCATAATTGTGTCTAATGAATGAAAACAAACAAAAGAAACAGCTGCGATTTATTAATCCCATTACTGGTAAGAAGAGACGTTCCCTGGAGCGGTGAGCACCAGATTCCTGTCCCTGTCCCTTGTATGTCTGCCCTCCCAGGGATGGGTGTGAACTCTCGGCCTAGACTTCATCTGGAGGGAGTCAGATGAACTGAACAAGGTGGATCTGCTGGGCAGATTTCAGAAGCCCCAAGATCTATGGATCAATTTTAGAAGGTCCATAAACTTGGATGAGAAAAAGCTTCCATCTTTATTTTCACTAACCTGTAACTGAAATTTGACATTTCCTTTGATTCCTTTTTTTTTTTTCTTAGTATGATTTTGAGGTAGGGGACCAGAGGTTTCACCAAACTGCTGCCCAGGGACACACACACACACACACACACACACACACACACACACACACACACAGACTCTGGCCTAATGGAAAAGATTTAAAGGATCACAAGATTTAGAACCAGAAGAGACCAGAGATTGGTGATCAAGTCTATAAAGAATGAATGAAAAAGCATTTATTAAACACTTCCAATGTGCCAAGCACTGGGAATACAAGTAGAAAAGGCAAGATGTCCTTGATCTTAAGGAGCTCACATTCAACCATAAAAGAAAATGTCACTTCAGGGCAGATGGAAAGGGCTAGAGGTCCCTAGGGTGCAACGTGAAGGTGAAGCCTAAGGATCTGGGCGTTCTTAGGGACATCTAGCCCCACTCTAACAAAGGAGAAGGCTGGCCCTTGGTCTTTGAATATCCTTTCCAACTGTGGCACTCCGTTAGTCTATTCAGAGAACAATCAATAGTCCAACTACCTAATTTTACATGAGGAAACAGTGACCCAGAGGAGTTATGTTGCTGATCCAAGGTCACAAAGGAGTAAGGCAAGATGCCATGACTCAAACACAAGGCTTCAAACTTCATTTGAGTGTGTTCTTACTCTCTCTCTCTTCTCCTTTCTTCTTCCCCATTCTCTTTCTCCCTCTAACTCTTTTTTCTTTCTTCCCCTCATCTCTCTCCCTTTTGTCTTTCTTCCCTTTCTTTCCTCTCCTTTTCTCTCCCCTCTTTCTTCCTCCCTCCCCCATTTTTCTTCCCCTTCTCTCTCCGTCTCCCCTTTCCCTCTCCCCACCCCTTCTCTCTGCCAACCCCCTCACTGGGCTCCACAGACCAGCTCAGCCATATACTGCTGTGTGACAGCTCAGCTCTTAGCAGTCCATTGTTCTAGGCTTCTAAAAAGCCTGGCTTCTTCTCAGAGTGTGACCCTTTGAGAGGGTATCCAACTCTGTCTCTGCAGAGGATTAAGGATTAAGAACCCCCAACAAGACAAAACAGTTGCATTTATCAACCACCTTTCTCCCTCCTAGAGCTTAAAGCTTTCATTTTGAAAGGGCCACTCAGGAGGTGACCAGGCGTTCGGCTCAACTCCTGCTAAAGTCTTTTTTGTACAACATTTGGCTGGTAGTGAGAAAGGTATTTTGTGAATCCTAAAGCATTATATAAATGTGAATTACCATCATATGAATGTCCCCTTCCCCTTCTCCAAGGCATCTGTGGCAAGGACAGAACTGACTATTATTACCCACATGGGACCACACAATTTGGGGGGGGTGGGAGAGGGAAGGCGGGAACCTAAAATCGTAGGAGAGGTGACAAAGTGACTAAGTGGACAGAAACAATTTAGCCTGACATTCAAGGCCTTCCATGCTTTAGCTACAGCTCTTTTCCAGCCTTACCTTTCATTTCTCTTCTATCATTATACCCTGAACTAGAGTTAAATTCAGCTCCCCCAACATGCCCCATATTTTCCCACCTCTATTCAAGCTGTTTCTTCCTCATGAGTCCTCTCCTCCTTTCCGCTCTATCCACTCTGCAAGGCTCAGATCAAATGCCAGTCCCACCAGCAAGTTTTCCCTAACCTTCTGTGGTCTTCCACCGAGGCACAACCAAATGGAAGGGAATCTCTCCTCTCAGCTATGATCACTTAACATCTCCTCTTATGATACTCACTTGTATTACAATTATTCACAGATACTTATTTCCTCTCCAAGCTGATAACTCTTTTGTCTAATTATCATGCTTTCATAATCAGGGTAAGGAAGTGAATAATTTCTCTTTCAATCTCCCCCAAGTACCAGGCACAGAATCTCATTCATAATAGGTGATCAATAAATGTTGGATAAATGAATAATTTTTCAATCTTCTAAATTACCAAAATATCTCCTTTAAAAGTGAAACATTCCTTAAAGGGCTCAACATTTTTTGCTTAGCCCTGTTCTATTGAATGTTTTTATCAATGATTTTGATGGAGATGTGCTTATCAAATATGTCCTAGAAGGCCTAAGTATAGTCAAGGTGTTGGAACAATTAACAGAACATTAAAGTATCACAAGTTGAATTTTACACAACAAAATCTAAAGAAGAATAAATATAAAGTTCTATACTCAGGTTCAAAAAATCAACTGCCAACCAATAAGATGGAGAAGGTATGGCTACAGAAGAACGATGCATGTAAAAAAGCTCATTTGTGTAGAGCACAAGCATAACAGACAGTAACAATGTGACAAAAACCTAAATAAAAACCAATGGAGGCTGAGCTTGTGTGAGCAGAATCAGAGTCCAGAATGAGGAAAGCAGTGGTCCTGATATAATTTGTCTCATTTTGTTCACTCTAGTACTGGTTGTTTCTAGATCATCGTTCAAAATGTGGGAATTAAGGATTCTAGAGTAGACTTGGAGTGCAGTCTTCATACTGGAAGTCATTGATCAATTCCCTATCTAATCTTTCTCAGGCTAAACATTTCCAGTTTCTCCAATGATCCCCAAATAACTTGAATTCAAGGATGTTTACGATTCTGTTTATTCTCCTCTGGGCACTTGCCAGTTTATAAAATATCCTTTTAAAACTGCCTCTACTAGAAATGAAAACAGTACTGCAGTAGCAGTCTGCCCAGGGCAGAGTCATGGAAACCTATTACCTTCTTGAATTTAAAAAGGTGATTTTTTAAAAAACAAAAGCATAAGATAATTAGCCTATCAGATTATTCTCATGCTCTAACCTTCTTTATCTTTGGACAAAGATATCCTACAATTAGGTAAGCATCTCAAGGATAACAAAGCCAGACATGTATACTAATACAAACTAATAGCAGTACTTTTCCCATAGTAACAAAGAACTAGAAACAAAGAAGATGCCCATCAATGTCAATAAATTATGGCCCTTGAAAGTAACCCAGAATTATTGTGCTGCAACAAATGATGAATGTAAAGAATTCAGAGAAATGTGGGAAGACTTACATGAAATGTTGCAGAGTGAAAAAAGCAGAATGAGGAAAATAATATACATCATGACTATAATAATATAAAGGGAAAACAAGAAACCGAACTGTATAATTATGATAATGCCCACATTTGGCCCCAGGCTTTGTAAAAGTAAGTGCTTCCCTTCTACTTTGCAGAAGTGAAGGGCTAACACTGCATATAATAACGGCAAAAATAGGCAACTCTACTGATTATTCTTCACAAACTGCTTTTTTTGGTCTTTTTTTTTTTAAAAACTCAATCTTATCTTTTTACAAGAGATAGCCTGCTAGGTAGTGGAGAAAGAGGAGTAAAGATTATAGAAAAATAAGTCAAAGTTTTTTTGGTTTTAAGTTTTTTTTTTTTTTGTTTTTGTTTTTTTCTTTTTTGAAAATAACTCTTAGGATCTTATTTCTGTTATCCAATGTTAGTATATACTTTTGATTTAGAGTCATCTACGAATCTGATGAGTATGCAGCCCAAGCCATTGACAAATAAATAAAATAAAATAAAAACAAAACAAAAAATAATCAATAGTAAAGGGCCAAGCAATCTGGCTTTTCTGGGCACTTCACTGGCAACATTCTAGCAAGAGATAATATTGAACCATTAAAGGCCACTCTTTGAGTCTATTCATTCAATTGGTTCCAAATCCATTTAATTTATTATCATCTTGTCTATATCACTTCGTGTTTTCTATAAAAATAGTAGGAAATACTTTATCAAATAAAATGTTTATTGGGGAATCTAAGAAATAAATATAAAATTCAAGACTCAAGTTAAAAAATCAACTACTTATAAGACACCCTATCAAATACTTTATTACTAATATCCATGTAAACTAGACTTATTAAAGTATTGCCCTCATCTATCTGTTTTGAAACCCTGTCAAAAAAAGAGACAAAATTAGTTTGGCACGAACTGTACTTGATGAGGTCATGCTGACTTTTTATAAATACTGGTTTAAAGATTCACTATATCAGAAGTGTCAAACATGGTGGCAATGTAGCCCACAGTACTCCTGATTACTGCCCAAACCAAACTAAACTATAACTGGGAAATACTTTACAAAATAAGCAAAAATACAATAAAGCACAAATAATGCTACTAGGAGGTTTCTAAGTCAGTATGTGGCTCACAGGGACTCATGGCTGGTTTAGTGCCCAGTCCACCCCTCTCACTTTCTCTTTTTTGACACCATTGCCCTGCATATTCAAGGCCATACTGTAGTGATAGGTTTTATTCCATCAAATTTTAGAGATAATTACCTACGAGGTCAAATTCAAACCCCTCAATTAGACTTTTAGTTCTTTCTTGTTGCTTAAACTTTTTGACACGTGGAAGGCCATGGGCTTTATTACTGGTTTCTTTCTTGGATTTCTGTCTTCTATGAACTTCTGGTACATCAATGACTTTTCTTTATCCCTGAGTGTAATTCCTAGATGGTATCAGCTCGGTGGATATGCATGCGCCTTGTTCACCCTCCCCCAGCCCTTTTATTTCAATGCCCTTTTGATTACAAGGTACTGACAAATACTTTTTTTAACCTGTCTTTCTCAGTGCACTCCATCTCTGGACAAGAGTTTGTCATTCCTCCTCTTTAAGTCATGAGATAATTTACATTAAGCACTCTGTAAACCTTAAAGTGCTGGATAAATTACAGCAACTATTTTTATCCTAATGGCAGATGGAGAAAAGAGAGAACAATGCAACCCTTATATTGTTTCTGTTTTTTGTGTCAAGGAGAATAATCTTTTGACTAGGAAGAACAGCAGAGAAATGACTAGAAAAAGAAGTGAAACCTGAGATAAGAAAGATGGAGTAAGAGAAGACTTTACTGGACTTGATGGATTCTGGTCCAAATGAACTACAACAAAGGTTAAGGAAAGAACAGGTGAATATCATCGCAAAGTACTTTTCAGTGATCTCCAACAGACCTTGAAGCCTCAGCACTGAAGAGCAAATACACAAGGCAGAAGTGAGGTGGGGAGAGAACAGAGTCTATACTATTGTCCAGGGAGTTTGATTTTGATTCCTGGCAAATTCTAGAATGTATCTGTAAAAAGAAACACAGTGATCTGAGAGAACCAGCACAGCCTTCACTAAGAAGTCACTGCCAAATCAATCTCATTTCTCTTTTCCAAGATAGGATCACTCCCCTGGTAGTTTTAGAGAAGGTGGTAGCTACTGACCCAGATACCAAGGGGGACTTGACAAAATTTCCCATCCTGTATTTGTGGAGATATGAGGGATAAACCAGGACTTTTAAAACTTATTGTCTTTTTGCTTGAGAAATTTTTATGTGATCCCAAGTATACAGTTATATAAAATGGGTACACAAATCAAACTTTTATTGATAATAAATCATAATTTTCATGACCCCCCCTATTCAGTTACAAAACCCCATCTGGGCTTATGATTCACAGTTTAAGAAGCTGTGGGCTAAATAATAATAAATTCAAAACTGTCTGACTGGCCAGATCCATTCAGAGATGGATGGGTTGCCCAGTGGATAGAGCACTAAAAGATCTAAGTTCAAATATAGCCTCAGATACTTCCTAGCTGCATGATCTTGAATACTTACTCTCTATTATCCTCATAAAATTAGGATTATAATGGTGCCCACAACCCAGACTTGTAAAGATTATGTATTTTCTCATAGCTATCAACTTGGCTAAGATGACAGGAAAAGAGAATGACAAATGTTGGAGGATATGTAGGAAAACTGGGACACTAATAAATAGCTATTCTGGAGAGCAATTTGGAACTACGCCCAAAAGGCTATCAGACTGGGCACACCCTTTGATCCAGCAGTGTCTCTACTAAGCTTGTTTCCCAAAGGGATCTTAAAGGAGGGAAATGGACCTGTATGTGCAAAAATGTATGTGGCAGCCTTTTTTGTAGTGGCAAGAAACTGGAAACTTAAGTGGATGCCCATCTTTTGGAGAATGGCTGAATAAGTTATATGAAGGTAATGAAATATTATTAATAAGCAGACTGATTTCAGAGAGGCCTAGAGAGATGTACATGAACTGATCCTGAGTGAAGTGAGAAGACCCAGAAGAACATTGTATACAGTAACAGCAAGGTCTTCCCAATTCTGAGACAAGCTCTCTATCCTAAACTATTCTATCTCTATCTTAAGCTATGGTGAAATTTAAAAGGGATACATGTAAAGTTTCACATGTGGGTTTAAAATTTTTTCCAGGGGGAGAGCACAAGCTCTTTATGAGGATGCTGGATGACCTTTGTCAGGAACATTGTAAAGGGTATTTTTTTTGGGGGGGGGCCCAGTGATGGGTTGGATGAGATGGATTCTGAGATTCCTTTTTACCCTGAAATCCAGATTTCTCTGATAAGTTGACATGAACATCAAAGATGAGTTCACCTCCTTCTGGAGGTCTTCCCAGTCAGGTAAATCAGGGATAACCACATGGTTAATCCATACACCCAATAAAGAAAGAAGAAAAGGAAAACAAACAAACAACAACAAAAATCCAGAGCTCATTAACATAGGGATTAAGCAACTCAAAAATCTCAGAGTTGGAAAGAACCCTACAGATTAATCTACTCCAAGCCCTCCATGTTATTTTATGTAACAAGGGTGACTTGTCCAAAGTCACACAAG
The DNA here is from genome assembly GCF_048593235.1 of Sminthopsis crassicaudata. Taxonomy (NCBI): domain Eukaryota; kingdom Metazoa; phylum Chordata; class Mammalia; order Dasyuromorphia; family Dasyuridae; genus Sminthopsis; species Sminthopsis crassicaudata. The sequence continues at coordinate 698,119,768 of NC_133617.1, forward strand.
CTAGTTCATGGCAATGGTGGGCCTGGTCTCTTGATTTCACATCCATTGCCTGTTTTTATTAAACTTAACTCTTCATTCCACATAAGAACACTCAGGCCCCATTTAGAAAGCACATAAATAGAAGAGAAGGACTGTGCTTACACCAGGTTCAAATGTATGGGCTCCCCCAGAGTAGAGCATTCCAATGGCACCAGTCCATTTAAGATTCTGCCCAGAGCTGGTCAAATGCCCACTAAAGCTAAGCTCTTGCACATAAACAACAACTATATGAAAAAATGCTCCAAAGCATGAATAATAAGAGAAACACAAATTAAAACCACTCTTTGGTTTTAGTTCACACCCATCAAGTTGGCAAGGATGATAAAAGATGGAAATAGCTGATGCTGAAAGGGTTATGGGATGACTTGCATACAAATACATCATTAATTAAGGATACTCTACTAGGCCCAAGAGATCAAAGAAAGAAAAAAAGGATCCATCTGAACAAAAATATTTATAGAGGCCTTTTTATTGTGGTAGAAAAGAATTGGAAATAAAGGGAGTGCCCCATCAACTAAGAATAGCTGAAAGAGTTATGGCATATGAATGCAATGGAATCCTATTATTCCACAGGAAATAAGAACAAGGACCATTTCAGGGAAACCTGGAAAGATTAGTGAGGACTAATCACAAGTGAAGTGAGCAGGACCAAGAAAACAATTTATACACTAAACAATATATTAAAGAGAAAGTCTTCTGAAAGCATAGGAATTCTGATTAATCCAATTACCAACATAATTCCAGAGAACTCCTAATGAAATATGTTACCCACCTCCCCTGTCAGAGAGCTGACAGGCTAAAGAATGAAACATGGATTTGTGGGCATGATTAATACAGTAATTTTTTGCTTGGTTATATACACACACACATATATACATATATAATATATAATGTATATATACACACACATATATGTGTGTGTGTGTGTGTGTACAAACATATAGACATAGATATATAATGTATGTATGTGTTTGTTTCAGGAGTTTGATTTGATTTTCAGTGGAAGAGGAAGGAGTCAGGGAAAAAAGACTAGTTTTGTTTTATTATTAATTGGAAAAGATGAATTACATTAAAAAACTACTTTGTTGCTTGATCTATGGATTGGCTAAGAAAACAATCTGGAAAAAAGTCCCATGAGTACTAATCTGCTCAAACCTTCTGACCTAGCAATTCCATTACTGGGCATGAAGTCAAAGGAGATCAAAGATAGGAGACTGACAATATACAACAAAATATTCACAGCAACATCCTTGAAGGTAGAAAAACTGGAAAGAAAGTGAGTGCTACTGATTCAGAGAATGGTTAAATAAGTGGTGGCACAAATATTACATATAATATATACATGTCAAATATGATAAATATAAGCAAATATTATTTCCATATAAAAAAGGATAACCATTAAGAATTCAGACCTAGAAAAACTGTCTCGTAGACAAAGGCAAAGAAAGTAGAAACAGGAGAACAATAGATGCAGTTGCAATGAATACAATCATGTTCATAAAAATAATACTAAAAAGCAACTCAAATTAAATGCGATGATGAATATGAGTTGCAGAGGATAGATGATGGGGAGAAGGGAGTTATAGGTGCAGAATATTGTGTGTTCTCTGGCAAGTCTGGTTTTGTTTAACTGTTACTCTGTTCCTGGGAGGGGTGTCTGGGTCAGCAGACTGGGAAAGGACAGTGACAAAACATCTTTCAAGCCCCATCCCTCCAGAGATTTTAAGTTTTACAGAGTCCCTTGATGGTCCTGCCCTTGAAGGAGAAGCTTCCTCTCTGAGTCCCAAGGGAGGCTCACGACAAGGCATTCAAGGACAAGCTTAGCCCAGATCTCTGGAGGGAGGAAGCTTGTGTGCCAGACTCCGCTGCCTCCGGGAGCAGATAGCGGTCATGTTTTACGGGCAATTGTAAAGACTTGCAGTCTTGTGGGCGAGATATCTTTTATCGTGGCTGTTTATTTTATGGCTTTAATAAGGGATTTCTAGAAGTATGTTTGAAGAGTGGTTTACAGTGCTAATTAGTCCAAATGACAGCAGATGGGGTGCTACTCCCTATGGGGCATCCCAACTGGTGTGTGAGCTTATCCTATGCCTGACCATGAGGCACACCCAGGGAACCTTGGACAAAGAAAACTGGAGGGTCAGAGGGCCCCAAGTCCCAGTGTCCCTCAATTCACAAAGTTGGAAGGGGGCGGGAGTGGGGGAGAGGACATTCCTGAAGGTTCCTTTAAATGAACAGCAGAACTGGGAAGAAGACTGAGTTCTCTCACTGTCACTTCTTCACCTGCCCCCTCACTTCTACCTCAGCTTCTTCTAAAACTTGCTTCCAGCCCTACCTTCTGTAAGAGTCTTTCCCAGGCCCCCAGCTGCTAATGGGCAGCTCAGGTCCAATCTAGGCTCAGACATTTACTAGCTGTGGGACCCCAGGAAGGTCACATGAGCTGGAGGAGGAAATGGCCCATCACCACAGCATCATTGCCAAGAAAACCACAAAAGGGGCTGTGGAGGAGAAACAACCGAAATAGTGGCTGATGCTTTCCCCTTGGATTACTAGAGCTACTAGAGGCACCAGAGACTCCTAGGAACTTTTCTCTAAGAAAAGGAAATATGCAGAGCAATTCCAAATCCCACAATTGGAAGGCCCTCAGGGGTCATCTAGAATCTTTCAAATACGTTAGCACAGTGATCTTGGCCCGTGCCTTCAAAATGATTCTCATGTGTCAAGACCTCGAGACTCTTGGCCACCCTGCACGCCCTTTGAGACATCCTCCCAGGTCAGTGAGATTACAGCCGCCCACACCATCTGATCCCACACCCTTCCAACTTGGGCAATGCCTTCCTCCCTTCCCGGCCTCCTCCATCCAGCTACATGATCTACGTGGTGGTCCTCCCAATTCCTCATAGCCCACAGTTGTAGGTGAGGACTAAGAGGGTGGAAAGGAAGGGAGAGAACAAACAGCTAGAAGGGACAGAATGAGCAGGGGAAGGGACCGAAGCCCGCCCAGGGACGCCATACCTCATCCTTGTACTTGGTAATGTAGGAGTAGATCTCATGCAGGGCACTCATGCTGTTGAACTGGCTGAGGTGTAGCCGTGACTGTTCCGCCAGGTAGGCACTCATGTCCTGGTCACTGATTGCGGGCATCTTGGCGATGTCTGAGTAGTACCTGTGGGAAGGCAGGAGTTTGAGTTGGCCGGTAGAGAGATCATTCAGCTCTGGGGCCCACAGAGGATTTGAGGGAGTGGTCCATGGGGCCATGTAAGCAACTGAGTCCACTGCTGCTCTGAGCTCGAAATCCCTCCCCTGTGGGGCCGCAGGCTTTAGAGAGGAAAGCAAACTTAATGATGTCGTTTCACGCATTAGGAAAATAAGACCCATGGGGTTTATTTACATGGTTTGTCAGAGGTCAAGCCAGGTTCTAATTCATATCCTTTCAGTCAAAATGCAGTGCTCATCATCCCTATCTATCAACTAGAATAGAAGCAGGGCAGGGGGAGATCGTCAAGTTGTGGGCACAGTCCTGGCTCTGCCATTTATGGAAACCAAATCAGCTGGGTGGACAATCGACAGTCAGGAAAACCTGAATTCAAATCTAGCCTTAGATACTTCCTGGATGTATGATTGGCCAAGTCACTTACCCTCTATCAGCCTCAGTTCCCTCAGGTATAAAAATAAAGACATTAACAGTACTTATTTTGCAAGTGCTTTGTGAGGATCAAATGAGATAGCATTTCTAAAGTGCTTCTCACAGTACCTGGCACATAGTAGAAACTATAGACAGGTTCATTCCCTCCTTCCTCTATCATAGGAATCTAGGTAGATAAAACCGAGGTTCAATTAGGCAAAGGTAAAAACTGCTGCGAGAGATAAGGGAGGGACAGATATGGAAGGAGGGAGGGTGAGAAAGGAAGAGTGAAGCAGAGGGAGAAAGAGAGGGAAAGAAACAGAGAAAAGAGAGGGAGAGGGAGAAAGGGGGAAAGGAGAGGGAAAGAGGGAGACAGGGAAAGAGACAGAAAGAGAGAGAAGGAGGGAGGGAAAGAAAGAGAGGGAGGAAGGAGGGAGGGAGGGAGGGATATCTAACAAAGTCCAAATAGGGCACAGGAGGCTGGCAGCCCACATGGGGCACGCTGAGATAGTCCTTGACTTAGCGGTATTCGTGGAAATTGGCAAATCTGTGAACTCCCCAGATCATACTGGGTCAATTTCTTTGATGCATCTGTAGCTTTATTATCCCTGAATTTGCCCTTTCCCCTTATAAATATACCCTTTAGAAAGCGCATCTGGTTTCAAGAGGATGCGAGACCCAGGGCAAAGATAAAGAGAAGAAGCCAATCACGGGAGAGGCTGCAGGACGGCGGGCGGCGGCCGGCACTGGGGACGGGCATCTCCCCCGGCCGCAGACTGACCAGAAGAGAGGAAGCGAGTGCCGGGGACCTCCAAGTCATGGATTAGAGAGTTAGAGGTTTTTGAAAGGAAACCAGGACCAGGACAAGGACACATCTATTTTTCATCTGTACCTGGGAGTCACAGCAAACCTGCTTCTTAAAGGAAGCCTCATTGTCCCAGAGGTTACGTTATAACAACACATGACTGGCTGTTAAAGCGGAATCACAGAGGGAGTGCATCCCTGCGCCTCTGCCCCTCCTCTCAGGGCTAAGTCTGGGCCCCTACGTCAGCGGGAAGCTCCCTCACCTCCTTGCTGAATGGGCCCGCCTTGGAGAAGCAGGAGAAAGCTGACTCAGTCTCCTAGAACTGAACAGACACCGCCGTTGGGGCGGGGCCCAGCTCTGTGTTCTGGGGCATCCTCAGTGAGATCTGGCATGTGGAACTAAAGCAGCGGCTTCTTTGTTCTTCCCAGGTCCCCTCCCCTCTCTGCCCCACCCCCATACAAGCACACACACAACTACCTCAGCAGTGAGACAGGCGCAGGTTATACACAACGCCCTCAGGACACCCTAACGTCTTTACTCCCAAAGCCTCTGCCAGCGCTCCAGAGAAGCTTGGAGAGGAGGAGACTTGTATATCCGCGCACCCGTTAGTAAGAATCCAAATGCAATGTGAACATTTAGACTCTACCCCCACATTCAGGTAAGCCCCTGAACACACCTGGATGCCGCACCTGCAGAACATCAGATACAGAGACAGAGGAAAACGCATCTCTACTCATGACTGTAACCCAAGCCCAGAGGCCAGATGTACTTACAACAATAGGTCAGGGCAACACGTGGACATACACTCACAACAGGAGCACCCATGACTATGTGCATGCCGCGGAATAAACACAGAAGTCCCCGGAAACAGCCCAACCTGTGCATCATTCACTGATCACCAACATCAGGAATCAGAGAGAGGCTCCAAGTGGGAGGTCCGGCCAGGCCCTCCAAGGGGCTCTGTCACCTTCCGAGGAGGCAGGAGCACTAACCCTTACAAACTAAAGGCAGCCCAGCTCACCTCTCCACCCAGCTCTTGTAGTTGGGGATGTCCTTGGCATACAGCAGCTTGTTGGAGGGCGAGTCCTTGCCCAGCTTGTGCTCGGAAGTGGAGCAGGAATCCATGAAGGTCTGGGCCACTACAGACAGGCAGGCGTCCGTGATGCTGTTCTTGTGGATGTCGAACACAAACTGTGGGTTCTTGATCACATTCACCCAAAAGCGCAGAGGTAGGCTGGGGGGCAGGGGAGAAGGGGGAGACAAGTCAGTGGAGAACCCAAGAAAGGAGCTCACAAATGAGGCTTCTCCATTGGATCTGAGTACTGAAATACACCAACACGTAGAACCTTAGAGCCGAAATGGGGAGAAGGACACGGAGAGTTAGGGCTGAAAGGGACATCAGAAGGCAGAATGGTAAAGTTAAAAAGGATATTAGCACATAGAATGTTAGGACGAAATGGTAGAACCGGAAAAGGTAATAGAACACGGAATGTTAGAGCTGAAATGGACAATAAAATATAATGATGATAGAGGTGAAATGGATGAGAACACAGGATGTTGGAGCTGAAATGGACAATAGAACAGAATGATGATAGAGCTGAAATGGATGAGAACACAGGATGTTGGAGCTGAAATGGACAATAGAACAGAATGATGATAGAAGTGAAATGGATGAGAACACAGAATGTTAGAGCTGAAATGGATAATAAAATATAATGATGATGGAGGTGAAATGGATGAGAACACAGGATGTTAGAGCTGAAATGAACAATAAAATATAATGATGATGGAGGTGAAATGGATGAGAACACAGGATGTTAGAGCTGAAATGAACAATAAAATATAATGATGATGGAGGTGAAATGGATGAGAACATAGGATGTTAGAGCTGAAATGGACAATAGTACAGAATGATGATAGAGCTGAAATGGACACTGAACATGGAACGTTACAGCTGAAAGGGACATTAGAACACAAAATTTTGGAGCCCAAAGGGATATTAGAACAGAATGATGGTAGAGCTGAAATGGACAATTGAACAAGGAGAACTAGACCTGTCTTAAGCAACAGAATACAGAATGTTAGAACTGAAAAGGAAAACAGGACAGAATGATGATAGAGATGAATGGGACATCAGAACATAGAATTTTAGGGCTAAAAAAGACATTATCACAGAATGGTGATTGACCTGAAAAGGACCTGAAGGCTCTGAAACTCTGGAAGACTAAAACTCTGATCTATGACAATATGGTAAGTCCAGAGGACTGAAGATGCAACATGCTACTCACTCCTGCCAAAGAGATGATGTGCTTAAAACGCAGACTCAGACATAACATGTTGGAGGACAAAGTGATATTTTGTCTTCCTGCCCATTTTGTTACGAACATTTTATTTGTTCCCACAGCCTCACTTTCTTACTTTCTAAAGGAATCACAGAGAAGAGTCAGCCAATCCTCTCTGGCCAAGTGAGGGTCCTGTGAATTCACCTGTTACAAGGTGCCCAGTTTCCTGTCACTTGCCAACTCCAGTCAGCTTCCTGGACACCATCACCTGAAAGCTCGGTTCTGAGAGATTGTTTTGACTCTGGGGAGGAGGTATTGGAATTTTGGCTTATAGAACCTACAAATCAATATTATAGGCTCATGGGAGGGATCTCAGATGTAGCATCTTATGGATGAGGAAACTGAAGACCAGGGAAAGGAGAGGACTAGAAAAAGGTGATCCAAGGACTCGGCCTCTGACTGCAAACAACAGTACAGTTTAGTAGGAAAAGTACTGGACTTGAATTTAGACTCCTCATGACTTTTGATGTTTGCCTCAGTCACTCGTTAGCTGTTTGATTCATGGGCAAGTCATATATTGAACTGCTAAGAATCTTAGTTTCTTCATCTATAATTTAAGTTCTTAAACTTCTTAACTTACAGGGATTTAAAAAAAATACCATGTAAACCTTAAATTTTATAGGAATGTGAATTTTTATTATTATTCATGTCTTCTAATTTAATGTTCACTTTTCTGTGCGATGTTACCAGGTCTTTTCTTGCTGCTGGGACTCAGGATCTATTACATAGGAAGGAAGGGGAGAGGAAGAAGGAAAAAAGAGAAAAAGGAAGGAAACAAGAAAGGAGGAAGGAAGAAAAGAGAAAGAAAGGAAGAAAAAACAAAGGAAGGAAAGAAGAAAGAACAAACCTCCATGTTAATCAACTATACGGTAGTGGGCAATGATAGAAATAGCACTGCTGAGGGCTTCAATTCAAATTCCAGTTACTGAACAACCTCTCTGGGCCTCAGTTTATCCATCTGCAAAAAGGAGCTGGACTATATGATCCCTAAACTCTGATTCCTGTGACCTAATATGCTAGTGCAAGTTACCAGTCCATAAATTAATGTGACTAAGTCCTGTAATGAAAGACTGGCTGATCACATATAAGTATATTTAAAAGGTCCCAGGAAAGGGATTGTGCCTGAGGCCAAGGAGCTGAGAAGGCCCGGAGAGAGGAGCTGGGAAGGGCAGGAGCAGGCCTCCTCAGTCCCCAAACCTGAAGAATTGGGTATTTTTAGCCACAGCATTAGCCACTGACTGAGCGATATCATTTGTACCCTGACTGTGTATGGGAAGTAAGACCATGGGTGTTTCTAATAACATGGGCAGGGAGGTGTGAGTGTGAATTGCTGCAAGTGAAATCATTCTAAGCCAAGGACTGCTGTGTCTCCCAATTCCCACAAGGCCTCTTGGCTGCTGATTTCTAGGTCCTTGGGGAGTAACTGGAAAAGGAAGGAAAAGGGAGAAAAGGGGAGGGAGGAAGGAAAAAAAAGGAAGGGGAGAAGCAGCAAGGGGAAGAGAGATAGACAGCGAAAGAGACAGACAAAAGGAGGAGAGACCAACAGAGAGACAGTGCCAGGCCACTAAATGATGTCAAAGAAACAGAGTATGGTGGAGACAGCCCTGAACTTGGATTCAAATCCCAAGTGGGCTCAGGGGCCGTGCTGCGACAAACAAGCCGATTGATCTTCCCACTCCCCAGTCTCCTTCCGTGAGCAGGACCTGACCTATAATACTTCATAGGCCTGTGATGAAGCGCCATTGGTATAATAAGCATGCGATGTGACTGGCAAACCTTCAAGGCCACATCAATGTCACTTAAGAACAGTTTTTAAAGAGGCCTGGGCCCAGCCCCAGGGTCCATGACCCAAACCTCAGCTTCCTCATGTGTAAACTGAAGTTAATAACGCCTGGCCTAGGAGTCAGTGTCAGGTGCGCTAAGTCGGGGCTGCTACCCTCTGGCGGTATGATCTGGGGCATTCTCCTTCTCTGGGCCTCCTCTGAAAGCAGGGTCCTTTCTAAGTCTGCCATTTGGATAATGCAATTCTGGTCATTATAGGCCACGAGGGCCCATTGTCAGGCACCCAACCATCCCCCAACTCTAAGCCTGGATGCCAAATGGACCATCCATACTTCCTTTGCTTCCTGATTCTTTCTGGGTGCTCAGAACCCCTCCCAACCAAATTAGACTCTACTCTCGGTCTAGCAGGAGTTCTTAGAAGAGACAGGAGGAGAACTGGCACTAAGGAAGTAGGACAAATGAAGAAGGAAAAAGTGTTCATATTTAAAGAAATATTAAATTAGATTACTGCTTTTATGTCCCTTTCCTTTCTAAATATAACCCTTTCCTTTTTCCTACCCAGGTAACTATCCCTAAAAATAACAACTTATAAAAGAGAGGGGGAAAAACTAGTCCTACAAAAAAAAAATCACCTCTAAGTCATATGTGTGAGATTTTACACATCTAATCTCCCGCCCCCACAAAGAAGTCGCTCCTCCCTTACTCACAGCGCCTCAGTTCCCTTGTTTCTACGAAGGGGGTGAGGGCATGAGTCTGTTTGGTAGAGGAACTATAAGAAATCACAGAACTGTGGGGGCAAAATGTGGTGAAAGGGAGTGTGGGCTAGAGGATGGAGAGCTCAGCTCAGAGGCAGGAGGAGCCGGGAGGAGGAGACAGGATGGTGCAGGAGTTCGTGCCCGACCTGGAGTTGGAAGAGTAGTCAGGTATTAAGAATATTAAACTCTGGGTCTGCCACGTGCTTCCAGCATGGCTCTGAGCTTGCTTTCTCTTCGTTAAAAAGAGGGCATTTAGGGTCCTGGAATCAGGAGGATCCAAGTTAAAATGTGGCTTCAGGTGCTTAATGTGACCCTGGGCAAGTCACTTAATTTGAATGCCTCAAAAATAGCTCTACATCTAGGATGACCTACCACCCCAAAGCCCATCCATGACATCCACTGGCCAGCTGACCCTGGTTAATTCACTTAACCTCTGGGACCCCAGACGACCCTAAGTCCTAACACAGCTGCAGATGTACATTGATGTAAGGAGTTTCTCAATCCCAGTGAAATTACAGGTTAAAAAATAAAAGAACACAGAACAAAGCAGCACTGACATAGATACATAGAAGCAACTAGGGAGGTGGAGGAGAAAAAGCCTTAAATTGGAATTGGGTGGGCCTGAGTTCGAATGCAAACTTGCTGCCACTCATTCTCTGTGTGACCCTGAGCAATCACTTCCCTGGCCCGTGCCTCAGTTTCCTCATCAATGAAATGAAGGTGGTGTTAGATGGGAAGACCTCCAAGAGCTCTTCTGTCACTACATGCATGTGTGCAAACACACACACTCACACACACTCACACACACTCACAGACACACTCAAGGTCAGATCCACGGGAAGGAGGCTTGCAGAAACCTCCCCCGACATAGACACAGACGCTCTGAGGCAGGGTCATGGATGCATGTTTGCACATGAGTCTAGTCTTACACCTATGGCAGGTGGCATATTACATTATTAAGGCCTACAACTGTAGCAAACACAGATGCATTTCCAAGGCTGCTTGGGACAGCTGACAGTCAATCTATAGATAATAACAAAGAAAAACCCTTGCTTTTCAGTCTCGCCAATCTCCAAGGAGCCCGGCCTGCCATGGGCAGGAATACGGGAGCTATTTTACCAGACCTGGGCTAGATTCTTCTGAATTAATTGGGGAGATTTGGGAAGTGCAGATCAGCCCAAGCCCCAGATGTCTAAGCCTCCTAATTGTGCATCTGATTCCAGGACTAGTAGGGAAGAGGGGTGCCTAAATGGTGGGACACAGGGGCACACAGAGCTGACCTTCAGACTGCAGAAGATTCTTTCTGACTAATGGCGGAAATTATATATCACTGCAGATTCAAAGACACATAGAATGTCAAAGCTCAGAAAGGACTTTAAAAATACCAAGTGTTGGAGATGTAAGGAGCTGAGAAAATAGAATGTTAGAGCTGTGCCTTCAGGCCAGAGAATGGCAGAGCCAGGAGGGGCCTTAGAAGGCACCTTGGGCCTGACAAAGATTAGGAGATGGAGATACCTCAAAGTAGAGACAGAGACAGAGATAGGGGGTAGGGAGAGAAGCAGACAGACCTTAGACTAGCAGTCAGAAAGCCCCTGACTACACATTAGCTGTGTGACACTGGAGAAGTCACTGAACTGCTCTGGGTCTCCATTTCCTCATCTATAAAATGAAAGGGTTGGATGAGATGGCCTTTAAGATCCATTCAATCCTAAATCTATACTAAGATGCACAATGACAGTCGCATATGTATGTGTTCTCTCTGTTTTTCTCTCTCTCTCTGTATGTCTCTCACTCCTTCTCTTCCCCTCTCTCCTTCCTTCTCCCTCCCTCTTCCCCCCTCTCTGTGTGTCTCTCTCTGTCTCTGTGTATATCTCTCTTTCTCTGTGTGTGTCTCTCTCTCTTTCCCTCTCCCTATCCCCCCGTCCCCCCGACACACACACACACACACACACACACACACACACACAGCTCTGTCAATGAGACAAACTGCTTCCAGAAGCAGGTTGGGCAGCCTGGAGGATTAATGGAAGGATGGCATTGGGATGCAGAGAGTCACATCTCGAGGCCCTGCTGAACGGGCTCCTTAGAGTCCCCTGGATCCCTCCCTGCCCCTCCGCTGGTCCCCAGACCCAAGAGTGAGTGATGGATCAGTTGCGCCTGCTCTGGATACTTGTCCCTCCACTCAGAGATGGCCCCTCCTAAATTTGCGCTGGCTGAGGGCTGTCTTTTCACATGTGTTGGGCACGGGGACAGGTCCTCCACCAAGGAAGAGTTTGGAGCGGAGGGAGGAGGCTACCAGAAAGGCAAGATCCAGAAGCATCGAGGAGAAAGAAAAGCAAATGCATGGTTGGACTTTCCCCTCTAAACCTTGGAAAGGTGGTTCTAATTCCTGGGGCAAGGCATGGGACAGATACAGAAAAGGGGTGACAGGGATGATGGTTCTAATTCCTGGGGCAAGGCATGGGACAGATACAGAAAAGGGGTGACAGGGATGACTGCCCCAGGGCCTTCCATGAGCCTGCCTTCTGGGCTCAGACATGGCGGTGCTCTTCATCCACCCCCCAGGCATAATTGGAAGAGGAGGGTCAGAGACACAGGGCAAGGTCCTGGATTGGGAGACAATCTTCGCCCACCTTCTTGCTGACCTCTGTCACCCTTTTTTTGCATCCCTGGCACTTACTACAATGCCTGGCACAAAGGCCATCTCCATCTCTACAGTTAGTGCTTTCTGGCCCACCCCCAAGTCTTCAAACAGTTTTCCATATTGGTATTTATATTTTTGACATTTTTTGACCTGGATCCATGTTGTTTTTCTCCCCAGTATAATTAAGTTCCTTGAGGGACGGGTTGTTTCAATTTGGGTTTTGGATCCCTGGCTCTTAGCACAGTACTTAGAATACAGAAGGTGTTCAAAAATGCTTGTTAATGAGCAAGAGGAACCCTGGGCTTGAGAGTCACTCCCTACTTATCATGAGACTCTGGAAAAATGAAGAAAAATAAAATAAAACACAGCACTTCAGAAATGGAAAGAACCTTAGAGTTCATCTTGCCCAATCCTTTCATGTTATAGGAAAGGGATATAGAGGGTAGGAATAAACATTTATATAGCCCCTCCTATATACCAGGGAGAAGGAAGGGGAAGGTGCTATTATAATCCCCATATTACAGATGAGGAAACTGAGGCAAACAGGGTTAAGTGACTTGGTCAGGATCACACAGCAAGTAAGTATCTCAGGTCTCAGGTCTCCAGGTCTACAGCTCTACCTACTCGGTTTCCAGATTCCAGCGGAGGAAGTGGGGGTTACACAGAGAGGGAGCAAGCTTGCCTAAGGTCACTTAGTGACTGTGTGGGAGAGCTGGGACGAGGCTTGTGGCTCCTTTTCTACACCCTCTCCGGCTATAATCCAGAAACCCTACTGGGTCTTCAAAGGGCAACCCCCATGTCTCCTCCTCCATGAATCCTTCCCAGAGTTCTCCCAACTCCCCTTCTACGCTCTTCTGGCATGCGGTTCTCCTATTTCTTATGGTGCTTCATAACAACCACGCTATAGCTTATGCTGTGGCTTCAGTTTATATTTCCCCATGTACCGTTGAATTGAACCCTCAATTCAAATATCCTTTCTTATGGCAGCACACTTACTTATCTCGTGCACAACTACAAAAATTCTAATGGTATCGATCTTGGTTTGTTCACTACCTCTTCTCTCATAAAAAATAAGGATGAAATAAAGAGTAGGTGCTTAATAAATGTCTATGAATAAACGAATGAATGAATAAATGAACGAGCCAAGGGACAGTCAAAGGGACAGATGGAAAAATGTAATACAGACAGAGTATTAACCACAGAATCTTATCACAGAGCCCACAAGTAAATCATAGCTACTGCGGGAAGCAGAACAGATACTCAATAAATGTCTGTGAACGTATGAGTATAAATTAAGGGACATTTAGAGGAATAGAACAGGACATTTAGATCACACAGCTCATAGGAAACCGAGGCAGTCTGGTAATACAGTGGGGACAGGGCTGGACTTAAAGTCGGAAGACTCTTTTCTGACACTTCCTAGCCATGTGATCCTATGATTCTGCTTCGGTTTCTTCATCTGTAAAATGGGGATATTAATAGCACCAACCTCCCAAGATTGCTATAAGGATCAAATGAGATAACATTTGTACAGCACTTGGCAAACCCCAAAGCCCTATATAAATGCCAGCTATCGGTTAAAACTGTCCACAAAGATGGACACAAAACAGGTGCTCAAGAAATGTCAGTGAATGAATGAATATAGATCAAGGGGAATTCAGGACACTGAATACAACATTGGGAACCCACGAAATTCAAAGTCACCTCAAGGGAAATCTCCTGGGCTTGACTGCTGCAGCCACAGACCACCCTCCATCAGAGTGTGTCCCCTTTTCAGGCCAGAAGTCACAGCAGAGTTACTTTTCAAGACCAAAAGGAGGAAGAAATTGACGCCTGCCTGGAAAAGGTCAGGACCATGGACAGACACCATAGTATCTTCAAGCAAGAAGAGTCCTTGAATTGTCATGGATACCCATGTCCTCCTCTTTAAAAATCATGGGAAATGGGATTCTAAATGCCTCCTTCAGTCCTCCAATTCTACATTCTGAAATAGTAATAACTGCTGACATTTACATAGTCCTTCACAGCTATAGAAACCTTGCATAGATTTTCATGTGAGATCCTTACAACAGCTCTATGAGACAGACACTGAAAGTCTTATGAGTTCTATGTTTACAGGTGAGCAAACTGAGGCTCAGAGAGATTAGTTTCAAAATTACTGAATGACAAAGCCATAGCTTAAAGCCTTGTTTACTGCTTCCAGGCCCAAGGTTTTTCCCACTTATATACATACATACATACATATATATATATATATATATATATATATATATATATATTATATATATATATATATATATATATATATATATATATATATATATATATATATATATATATATATATATATATATATATACATACATATATATATGATGTTTTCTCCATAGTACTGGAAATTCTTCTCAATGCTTTACCCAACTCCCTCCTCCCGTGAAACAATAAAATGTCTGGCTTCTCACCAGAAATTACCCCCTAAGTTTGCTCTGTTGTTTTCCCTGGCCTGGAGCCCTTCCTCTTCTCCTGGTCCTGCTCACACCCCAGAGACAACCCTCACTTACCAGTTGCTTTTCCAGGTATGCCGAACATCATAGTCATGGATCTGGTGTTTGTCAGCTTGCTCATCCAGGAAATCAAACATGTATTTGATTGCAAGGGGGAGAGCACTGCCCCTGTGAGCTGTACTGAAGATGGTCTCAAATAGGTCATCCACAAACTTCTGTAAGGTTCCCTGGAAGCGGGCAGAAGAAAAAAGCGAGCTTGGTTGAATAAGAATTATTAGGCTACTGTTGACAGCATGGAGGCCCTGAGTTTGTCTCAGTTAGAGCTTTATTCAGTGGTCATAGGCTGAAGCCTAATCTTAGCTACATAAAGAGCCCTGACCCTGGCCACAGAAAGGCTTTCCTCCATCCACTCATATATGGAGGTCTAACTATGAGTACAATGGGATTCTTGATCCTACACACAGACTAAACCCTAATCAAGATATGCACCTGACCTATGACTAACCAAAAGCAGACTAGACTGGGCAAGAGACTGTGAAGTAAATCCCTTCAATGAGGGGAGCCATGACTGACAACGGCTCAAAAGCACAGCCTTCCAGAGTGATGAGAGGCAAGATGCTGGGCCCCACACTTTACAGACTATGGTTTCCCTAACTACTGCCTAGGAGGGGAGGGCAGAGGGTTTGTCATCTACAGAGATGTGCTCGACATCCCACAGTCAAGGTCAAGCAAAACAGAGAAAATAATGTAGCTTCCTATTGGAAGAAAAACAAGATTGAAATTTGTGAACCAAAAGCCTATGGTTCTACCCAGCACCTCATTTGTCCCCCAGGTATATGGAGGTGTAAACTTGGTACATGAATATCTGACCCAATCAACACTGACTATTACCTTGGGACAAGGATGACTGAGTTCATTTTATAGAACCGGGAGGTTTACAAATGGATTTACATATATTTTCCTAGTCAACAACTAAGAGAGCAAAGCAGATTTCTCAGAGAGTTCTAAGGAATTAATAACAATCCCTCCAATCTTTTCCAAAGTGCTTTCACATTTTTTTGAAGGCTTTTTACTTTACTTGTGTAAAGAACCTCAGGAGGACCTTTAGAAGGCAGACGGGGCAAGGATTATAGCCCCCACTTTACAGATAAGGACACTGAGATTAGAGAAGGTAAATGAGTCACTGCATCATTCTCTGGACATCAGTTTCTTCTTCTGAAGAAGAAAAAGTGGGTTTGATCAAGAGATCTCTAAGATTCTCTTCCAGTTCTAAATGTTATAATCACAAAGACTAAGCAATGGGACTCTAGGAAGTATATAAGTCAGCAGTAAGTCTCCTACATTCTGAGTCCCCCAGGTTTGTAAGACATATTTAAGTTGTTGAAAGTGAGAGATCAGAGCTTGGGAATAGGAAGGCACTAGTCCATACTTTTTCACCTGGCCTCCTACTACTTCTCCCTCAAGGAAGGAGGGAAGAAAGAAGGAAGGAAAGGAAAAAAGGAAGGAAGGAAGGAAGGAAAGAAAGGAAAGGAAGAGAAGGAGGGAGAGAGGGACAGAAAGAGGAAGGAAGAAAGGAAGGAAGGAGGGAGGGAAGAAAGAAGGAAGGAAAGGAAGAAAGGAAGGAAGGAAGGGAGGGAGAGAGGGATGGAAAGAGGAGGGAAGGAGAAAGAGAGGCAGGGAGGGAGGAGGAACAGAATTTACAGTGTGTTGGCTGGGACTGAACAATGACTTCGAAAAGCCCCCTGCAATGGGCTGCTTTGTTAGTCCTCAACAATGGAAGTATTCAAGAAGAGGCTAAATGGCCATTTTCCAGGAATATAAGAGCAAGAACTTCTGGATTGACTGACTGCAATCTCTTCCAGCTCAGGATTCTTGCTCCCTGGAGGGCATGCACCAGACACTTCTGTGCATCTGTATGACACACCAAACTAAATGTGGAGTGCCTGCTGGCTAAATGACACCTTTAACCTGGGGTCGCAGGATTGGGGCTCAAAGGGTGTCAGAGCATCCAGGAGCCCCCTCAATGAACAGATGAGGAAACTGAGGCCCAGACAGCAGAAGAGCCTGCCCAAGAAGTAGAATCCCAACCAGGATTCGAACCCAGCTGTTGTGCTCTCTGTCGAGCTGCCCTTTGGGTCATGGCTCCACTCAAAGTTTCAGCCCCAATCGTCCCCTCCCCCAGATACCTTGGTGGCCAGCAGCCGGGTCAGGTAGATCTCGGAGACCATCTTGCTGCCTCGGTCCCCTTCCCGCTGGTCTAAGTGGTCGTGGTTCTTGACCAGGTGCCAGAGCTTGGTGCCGCTCTCCAGGTCAGGTGTGATCATCGGGGTGCGTGAGCGCAGGCTGTCGGGACTGCTGGCGGTCCTGAGCATGCTCTCTGGTGGGACAGTGTGGCGTGACCAACCCTATCCCAGGTAAGTCCCCTGAGTCACTCCCTACGCCCTTCTTCGCAGGGCTGACCCCAATGGGTCCCCCAGGGGAGACGGGCCTGGCCGTAAGCACTTTGGGAAAGTCATCTGCCACAAGATTCAGCAAAGACTGGGCCCCAAACACCCCAAACACCCCCTGAAAAGCTATGGATCCACAGCATCCAAACTATGGATGACAGCATCACCATCCATACTGAGGGACCTTCATTAGATCACATCAGCAAAGACTGCTCCCATCCGAGCCTTTTAATCTTGCCAGTCTTGCCCGTGCTTTTCCATGAATCCCCCAGAGACAAGCTAAGGGTGACTGGCTTAGGATTCTCCACTCTTTCATCAGTACCAGAGCAGCATAAAGGCTGGCTCACCCAGCCCTCCGTTTCATCACGGGCAATCCTCTCCCTTTTTCTGAAATCTGTGAGTCTGTCTAGGCTATAGCCCCATCTGTGATGAGTAGCTCAGTGATAAACCTCCCAACACCCCGGGAGGGAGGAGTTCTTATCCCCTTTTTAAGCTGAGGAAACTGAGACAGACAAGGGCTAAGTGAGTCAGTCTGAGGCAGGATTAGAATTCAGATGGTCCCGATTCCAGTCTCTACTCTCAAGGACTCACCGTATCTGCTGAGGGACTTCGTGAAGGTGGAGGAATTGGAGATATTATAGGCTGAATTCTGCTTGGGCACCAGGGCCACAGAGGAGCCGTCGGTCACCTGTGGTCAGAAAGGCCAGGGGTCAGGGCCCTGACTGGTTACAACCTTCCGTTCATTGCCCCTTCTCCACCCTTCTGCTCAAAGCAATGGCATTCTCACAACAACCAGATTCTACCAAGCTTTTCAGCACTCATCTCTTTCCCCACGGATCCTCACAATAACTCACATCTTTCCAGGATTCTTTCAAGGACCCAAAGGGCTGCTCTCCTCTGGCTGCTATCTCTGTCTTTTGAAATTTTGCACAGTCTTCAAGGGCCAACTTAAATGGCCCCTTCTTCACAAAGCCTCCCCAGTGCCCTGCTCCCACAGTGGCTTTCCCTCCTCCGAGCTCCCGCAGCTCTTTTACAGGGCTTGTACCATTTTAATTCATACTTCTATGGTCTGTATTGTATACAGCCTTATCTCCTCACTCTAAAGTGACTTCATGGAAGGGAAGGACTCAAACCTCTAGAACATGGTTATATGTCTTCCCTCCCTGTCCTACCTCCCAAGGCGCTACATAATCTGGGCTCTCAACAAAATTTTATTTTAAAAAAAAGTATTATTCATTTATTTTCAGCATTCCTTTTTTTTAATTCTGAGTTTCAAATTCTGTTCCTCCCTCTAGTCCTTCCCTCAGCCATGTAAAAGGCAAGCAATACACTCTCATTATACATGTGAAATCATGCAAAATATATTTCTATAGTAGCCATGTCACTTCTTTCCCCCCCAAAAAAAATAAAAAACCTGCAAGAAAAATAAAGTAAAAAATTGTCTGCTTTAATCTATACTCAGAGTTCATTATTTCTCTCTGGAGGTGAAGAGCATTTTTCACCATAGGTCCTTCAGAACTGTCTTGAATCACTGTGTCTCAATGAAATTTTAATGAATGAATAAAAATCCCTGGGAAGGGGCAGGGGAGCTATTATTATCCCCATTTGCAGATAAGGAACCTAGTATGCTGGAATGGAAGTCAGAAGACCTAAAGGCTCAGCTCTGCTGTGAACTGGCTGTGTGACCTTGGAGAAGCCCTTTCCCAGACTACCCAAGTCAGTACCTATAGAGCATTTGATGATAACAATGATAGCACTGATATCATAGTTTAAAGATCTATTCATCTAATCCTCCCAAAAGCCTCAGAGGCGAGGGCATTAATATCCCTATTTTACATGTAAAAAAAGAGTAAGTGTCAGAAGCATAAAGGTCGCATGGCTGTAAAAGTCTGAGGCAGGATCTGAATTCAGGGCTTCCTGATTCTGAGTCCAGTGCTCGGTGCACTATGAGACCTACATGCCATCCAGTGTGTGCAAAGCATCAGGCAATGGAGTAAAATGAGCATAATGTGCTTCCTTCCCTCTACTCTCTGCCTCAACAGGAGGGATTAAGACAAGCACAAAAATAATTACAATAAAGAAAAAAATATATGTCACGATATCACAGGAAAAGGGCATATGAAGCATTCTGGGGTTCTGAAAAAGCTCTGGGGATCAGAGAAGGCATGATGGAAGGGGGGAAGCTGAGCTGGTGCTGAAAGACGAGATCAAGTTGCAACAAATGAAGAAAAGGGTTAGAGGTCATATGGAGTAAATACCCAGATTCAGAAATAGGTAGGATAAATTTGGAGAATGTCAAGGAGCTCAGACTGGCTGGGAGCAAAGAAAGACAATGTTGGAGAGAATTTACTTTCTTGAAGGCTAGGCTGTGGTACCTATATTCAATTCAATAAGAAATGGGGGACCTGACCAACACAGGAATGGGAATCTAAAGAAAGGGGTAGAAGCTGAAAAACAATGCAGAAAAAGAACTCACACACTGTATGGAAATGAGTTTTAATTTCCTTTTCAGTGAAACAGGGGCCTGGGATTAAATGAGTCTCTTTTCCAGCCCTAACATTCCCTGTTCTAAGGCCCCTCCAGCTCCGACATTCCCTGTGCTAAGGCCCCTCCAGCTCCGACATTCCCTGTGCTAAGGCCCCTCCAGCTCCGACATTCCCTGTGCTAAGGCCCCTCCAGCTCCGACATTCCCTGTGCTAAGGCCCCTCCAGCTCCGACATTCCCTGTGCTAAGGCCCCTCCAGCTCCGACATTCCCTGTGCTAAGGCCCCTCCAGCTCCGACATTCCCTGTGCTAAGGCCCCTCCAGCTCCGACATTCCCTGTGCTAAGGCCCCTCCAGCTCCGACATTCCCTGTGCTAAGGCCCCTCCAGCTCCGACATTCCCTGTGCTAAGGCCCCTCCAGCTCCGACATTCCCTGTGCTAAGGCCCCTCCAGCTCCGACATTCCCTGTGCTAAGGCCCCTCCAGCTCCGACATTCCCTGTGCTAAGGCCCCTCCAGCTCCGACATTCCCTGTGCTAAGGCCCCTCCAGCTCCGACATTCCCTGTGCTAAGGCCCCTCCAGCTCCGACATTCCCTGTGCTAAGGCCCCTCCAGCTCCGACATTCCCTGTGCTAAGGCCCCTCCAGCTCTGACATTCTCTGCTCCTTTCAACTCTCACCTAACTTCCCCATCTCTGATTCTCTAATTCCTTCCATTTCTAATTTCTTTATGCTATGAACTTGTCCAACGTCAGTTAAAGGTCAAACTTGGGCTAGAGCCCAAAGCTCCTGGTGGTCAGTTCCTCATCCCTGCTCCCCCAACACCTGCCCAGAGGCAGAGCCCAGTCCCTGATGAGAAGCCGAAGATGGGCATCTGGAGAGCAGTCTCGTAAGGAAGAGGCACCTGTTCTAGGAGCGTGGGTGGGCTCCCTTCTCCCCAGGTCTTTGAGCAGCCCCACATGCTGAGCATGGGTGTCCCTTATACGCATCCATTAAAGTGATTCTTTTTGTAATTGCAAGTCGACTGGAGCTAGGTGACTTGCCAGGGTCACAGGTTACTAAGTGTCAAGGGCCTGAGGTTGGCTTTGACCTCTGTCCTCCCGGCCCCTGGGGCCGCTGCAGGGATTCCCTGCAGAGAGCCGAGGATGCGGAAAGGCCTTACCTGGTAATGGGCCAGAGTGTTAAGTCTCTTCCAGTCATTGTCTATCTTGGTGGTTACATCCTCGTCCTGCAGGATGATTCTGGCCATTCGGCCCTGACGCCACTCTATATGATGGGGGCAAAAGAAGGGGAGGTTGAGGTTCACGCAGTCAGTGATTCCATAAGCAAAAGCCAGGGGTGGGGAGTGGGTGTTCTGCTGCTATCCCCCGTGAAGGGGGGGCTTCCTAAGTCAGGAAGCGGGGGCTGGGGCTCCTGCTGCTGCAGCTAGAAGGCTTTCATCACACCACAGAGAAGGGCAGGAAGAAGCCACACTCTACCTAGAAAGCACTGTATAAATTCAGGGACAGAGAGGGGGCTGTGTCCCTTAAAGCTCTAAATGTATGATTCTAAGACCTGATTTCTTGTGAAGAGAGTGAGCTTAGAAAATGCTACCACCAAGTTCACTCGGGAGCCTCCAAGGCACTTCCCTATAACTTCTCTGCTCAAGTACTACTGTGGCTCCCCATTACCTATGATAGCAAGACCCAATGATTCAGCCCTCCAACCTTTCTTCTCATTGTTTGCCCACAGCATCCTCTGCTCCACTGGGCCAGGTTTCTCACTGTCATCTAAATACGCTTCTCATTTGCCCACAACTGCCAGTGCCTTTACTTACTGTTCCCTTAAGCTGGAATGTCTTCCCCACCCCAACCCATCAACTCCTACTGTTAGTTAATTATTTCATGTGTATGTTTTACTCCCCAAGTCAGGCTGCAAGCTCCTTAAAGGCTCCCTGAAACTTCTAAATATGGGCCATATTTATCTTATCAGCCTTTCAGGGGTCATGTCTGGACCTTCCCGTGTCTCCCCAGAGCACCAAACACTAGTCCTGCTGGGCCCCGGGCCTCCCCCTTCTCCTAATTAGCTTTTGCCCTCACACCAGGTTCAGCTCAGGCCCCATCTCAGCTTGAGGTCTTCCACGAATCCTCCAGACTCATCCTCCCCTCCTGGGATTGCTAAAGTAACTCTGGTCCGCACCATACAAAGCAGCCCCTGACTCTAGCCACGGGAGTATTTCCCCAAGAACAGCACCAGCTTCCTGAAGACGGAGATGTTTTGTCCCTCCTGTAATCTGTGCAGCACGGTTGGGTAAATAATCTGCCAATGGACCGAGAGCCCAGGACTGCTTCATCCTCACCCTATAATCTGGGTCTCTACGAGGCACTGTGGAGGTGCTCCCCAAATCCACCTGGTCTGCCCCAGAACTTGCTCCTCCCTCCCAGCCCAGTAGGCCTCTGGCTCACCCAGGTCCATGTCCCCAGCCTTGGGCCTCTGGGAGTAAGGAACCCCCTTATAGACGGCATCTAGCAGCTTCTCCTTCACTTGTGTGATGGTGTCGCAGTTCAGCACCTTGACCGGGATCTCAGGAGCATTCTCGTTCTCTGGATTCACACAGTTCAGCGTCTGGATTGGGGCAGAGAATGGAGAAAGAGCATGACCTTGAGGAAGGCAGGGTGTCTGCTGAGGCTCCTGACCAAAGGAGGGGCCATCTTTTTCTCCTCTTCGGCGTCCGTCACCAAGCTCCCCGTAGACCATCCTTCACTTCAGGCCCGGAACAGCAGGAAGAGATACCCACCAGACAGAAAGGGCCGAGTCATTCTGAGTCATTTGGCCCACCACCCAGCAAATGGACTTTAAAGGTCACGTGAAGGGAGAAAATGCCAGTGAGAAGGACTGACTGCTGTCATCACTGGCCAGGCTCTTGGCGCACCACTTAATCATCTCCTATCTCCTACACTTGGCGGTCACACAGTGTCGTGGAAAGAAAAGACAATTCAGGGTCGGAAGATCAGAGCTGGAGTCCCAGCTCTATGATTTGTTAGCTACAGGTGCTCAATAAATGCCTCCCACTTAAGGTGCTGGGAGAATCCAATGAGATCGCAGAGAACGTACCAGGTGATTTGTGAAACGCTAGATACAGAAGACCCTGAAAGAGTCAGACCTCAGAGGCCGCTCAGTCCAAGTCCCTAATTTCACAGAATTAAGGCAGTGAATTTCAGTGAGCTGCCTTGTGGGACACCACTGGTAGGGACCGACCCATGACTCGGGCCAAGGTCCGTCGCAGCGCCTCCCAGGACGGAGCATTAGTTCTTTAACCACATCACCTGTGTGAGCTTTCTCTCCTGTGCCTTCTTCCCCTATAAATACTCTGCCTCCTGAACCCTATTCTCTGCCACAGACTTGGCAAAGGACTGGGCCCAGGGCCCTTCACAGTGAATTCTCACTGAAGGGACATCAAATTTTGGCGGTAAACTTCAAGGTGGTAAGAGAGACCGGGAAATTCCAAGGGATGAAAAAGACCCGGGGGTGCAAGACGGAACCATGGAGAGATCAGAAGGGATCCCAAATGGGGACAGTCCCTGCAGCAGCCACATGCCGTGAGGGGGATGACCTAAGAGCCCTTGGGGAACTCGGCACGGGGGTCCATACCACACGTGCCCCCAAGCCTTCAATGGGACACAGGGAGGAGGGTCTCGTGGGACTCACCAGCATCTTGTAGTCAATCTGCTGGCGGATGAGTTTGTCTTCACTCAGGGAATAGCGAGCCTCTCCAGTGATGGCATCGATCGGACCTTTCTCCATCTGCTGCTTGATAGCACAGTAGAGCATAAAGAGAGGCTCCCCTGCACACTCCTGAGGTAGGAAAGGAACACAGGTCAAGGAAGAGTTTCCATCAAGAGGGTCGCACAGCCTCCCTGGAGGCAGCAACTTGAGAACAGGCCATCCCAAACCAAGCACAACATCTCCTTCAAAACGCTTGGGAAAAATCTCGAGACTTACCTCCACCAGGAAGGCCATCGTCCACTGACTTCCCCATCTCTGAATTCCTACCTATTATCCATCTGAACCATGCTCTGGTTTTAAAAACTATTTCCCTCTAAATTACATGACATTCTTTCCAAATTTTGAATTCCAAGTTCTTTCCCTCCCTCCCCACCTGCCCTCATCGAGAAAACAATCTGACATAAGTTATGCGTGTGTAATCATGTAAAACATTTCCGTGATCCACTGCTTTCCTAAATGAACAATTCTCTAAATGTTCCAAAAGTAGGACTCACTCTCTCCCATCAATATACCCCTGCAAAGGCTGTGACCCAGGCCCGTGTGTACCCCGCCACTCCTCTCACACATGAGCCCTGCCTGAATCCCACCAGTTAGTATCTCTTCCTTCTCCTGCCAAAGTTATTGTTGATATTCTACATCTATTTCCTTTTTTATTGAAGCTTTTTTAATTTTTCACCACTGACCTTTGCAAAACCTGTGCTCCAATTTTCCCCCTCTCCTAGATGGCAAGCAATCCAATATATCTCCATCTATTTTCACACATACATGCTGTTTCCTCGGTAGAATATAGGATTGTGGAGAACAGGGACTATTTCATTTTTGTCATTACAGCCCAAGTGCCTAGCATAGTACCTGGGATATAGGTGCTAAATAAAAGCTTGTTGATGGTTTGACTAAGAAATATCAGCTGTGCTTGCCCAACATGGCCCAGAACCTTTCTCGTCTCTTGTATCCCTTGGTCCAGAGCTGAATGTCTATTATTCCTATGCTCTTGCCATTGCCTGGAATCCTCCGGTCCTCTTTTTCCCTCCCCCACCTCTTAGCCCAATCTCTGCCTCTCCAAATTCTATTCAGACTTCAAAGTCCAGCTCGGC
This sequence comes from Sminthopsis crassicaudata, assembly GCF_048593235.1. Lineage (NCBI taxonomy): Eukaryota > Metazoa > Chordata > Mammalia > Dasyuromorphia > Dasyuridae > Sminthopsis > Sminthopsis crassicaudata. The sequence goes on from NC_133617.1 coordinate 698,144,049, forward strand.
CCCACTCTCTGTGCAGCTTTCAATGGTTTCTGCTTCCTCCAGCATCTTCCAGAACGTATTATCTACCTGGCATAATTACACAACTGATTCTATACTGCCTCATAAAGTCAATAATATTTCATTCCCTCCCCCCATCTTAGACCCCCCTTCTGGGCACAGTGTTTGTCGTGAGCACCAAATGAGGGTGAGAGGAAAAGGGCCTGGACCTGGATTTGATCTATGGAAGGAACTCCCAGCATGATAACTCCTTCCACTCAATGAAGGTCAGCAATCATCTAGAACTTATAGTTTTAGAGAGAAATCCATCTAAGGTACTGAAGGACTTTAGAAAGATTTGAACTTTACCGACTCACAATGAGCCATTTTCATCTAACAAAGTCACATGTGCAAAGTGCTCAAAAACGTAATGTGTTTATATAACCTAGATCAAATTGCTTACCATCTTGGGGAGAAAGGATGAAAATTCAAAATTCAAATTTTTTTAAAAATAGATATCAAAATGTGTCTTTACATTTAATTGGAAAAATAAAATAACACTAAATAAAGAAATGTAGGTGATATAAAAACAAACTTAATAAATTTTAAAAAATTTAAAAGGGTAATGGGCTACAGTGGCAGTTATTCATCTTATTATGAGAGGGTAAGTTTCTTGAGGGCCAGGCCTGAGGATTCTGATTTTCTATGTATTGCCACAGTGCCAGCACAGGATTGGCACAAAAAATAACCAATATCATACACGTCTCAGAGATGCCGAGCATCTTGCCCAACACACAAGGAGCCAAAAGAGGCAACCACTGCTTCATTCAGAGGCACCAGCCCAGCATCACGTATAAAGCCCTAGACTCGAGGGCAGAACCATCTCTGATAGTTTTAACTTGTATGAGGTTGGGCAAGTCACATAATTCTATGGCTCAGTTTATTCATCTGTCAAATTGGGGGGGGGGGATTTCACCTCTAAGGTTCCTTCCAGTTAAAAACCAACAAGCTGTGACTTTGTTGACTAAATGGTCATTCCATGTTTTACTCCTTTATAGTTCTGTAAATATACTTATGTTTCAATAAGTATAGTTATGTCTCTAAGAATATTTATTAAAATTTATATCAATGTATTTGTTTCTATAAGTAGTTATATAAATATTTATATTCATACACATAAGTTTCTATAAGTATATTCATATAAATGGATTTATGCATCTTTAAGTATATTTATTTATATGAATGTACTGTTTCTATAAGTATATTTGTACATTTATATGAATTTATTTATGTTTCTAAGTATATAGAAATAATTTTTTTATCTTTATATTCCTTTCTATTTTGTGTGAGAGGTTCTGGGTAAGCGGCAATAAGTATAAGGAAATACAGCACAGGAATCCCTAGAGAAAGTGAGCTCAGCTGAACCTTGAAGGAGGAGTCAACCTGAGACAGTCAGGAGTCATGTTCCACAAACACCTGTCGTTTGGCTGTGTGATGGGATGAAGTGAAAGAAGGGGATTTGGGAGTTCTGGAGGATTCCAGTCAGACTCTAGAAGGGATGGGCCTTAGACAGACTGCTTACAATCCTACGATCCCAAGCCATGGCCATGAAGCTGGGTCTCAGCAGAAAGAGAATCAACCACGCTGTGGCCCCTGCCTGTGGATGGGCCTCCACCTGCGCATGGGCCTCCACCTGCGCATGGGCCTCCTCCAGGTCTACTCCCCCGAGGTCCAGCCAAGGCAGACTCTTCCAAGTGGAGCTCCCTACCTTCCCGTTCAGGGACGGAGGGAGGGCAGTAAAGCGGGCCAGGGAGACTTTTGAGTGGGAAGGCGGCAGAGAAGTTCCAATAGCCTCTTCCTTCCTCCCCGGCCACCTCACAAATAAATTGTCCTTTGGACCAAAGTGCACTGCTCCCCCTGTCACCATATGCTGTTAGCATCTCGTTAGCATCTGCAGTAATTAAAGAGACAGCTGCTAACGAGCAGGAGCATGCATATATCATCCCGAGACCTTCCAACAACATGCCTGTCTTTGAAATTATGTTTCATTTGCAAACTCGGCTTCATTAAGTCAGCTTCGGGAGAGGGGGAAAAGGGTGAGGGAGAAAGGGAGAGCGAGAAAGGCGACCCAATTTGGAGGCTGGGAGCCGTTTATTAATAGCCATCTCTCTTCCTGGAAGATGCAAAAGCAAAAATAATGACCGCCAAGGCAAGCAGCCCTGTGAGTGTCCCCTCTGCAGAGCCAAGCCTGCCTCTCCCTGTCACGTCCCCGCTCCCTCCGCCTTCGGGATGCTCGGGACCGGGAGGAGCCCTTCCTCCAAGGCTCCGGCTCCCAAGTAGTCCCCGGACAAAGCTCGGGGGGAAGGGAAGGAGGGAGCAGTTCCCTGCCCTCGTGGCAGGCCCACTGAGGGACGGAGAGGCAAGAAGAGAGCCAGTCCAATGGAGATTGGAGAATGTCAGGCCCAGCCTGTCCCCAACTACCCAGGAGTCTGTTCTGTCTACTAGAACACGGACTGAGTGACTTTAAGCCAATTCTCTTTGGACTTCAGTTTCCTCATCTGTGAAATGAAGAAGCTGGACTCAATACACGAAGTACAAGCAAGTTCCTCTAAATGCCATGGTTCTATGTTATTTCATTGAGCCTCAGCTTCCTAATCTGTAAAATGGAGATAACAACTAGCTATCTCTATTATATATGAGACTATTATAAGGGACAGCTGGAGGCAAAATACAAAAATTCCTTACAAAATATAACATAAATAGGATTTCTCCTTATCCAGTATCCTCCACCCTCTAGCCTACCTGAATCAACACTTACCTAGTCCATGAAGTCCTCCCTGACGATGAGCATCAACCTGAGAACCACAAGACCTGGGCTCCAACGCTGGCTACCTTAATGTCACCTTGCACAATCGCTTTCCACCCCCACCCCCAAGCCTCAATTTCTTCATCAATATAGTGATGATCACATGAAAGATGGGAGGGGGTCTTAAACTTTTCTGTCTTGGATCACCCCCCGCACCCCAGAGTATGATGGAGTCTATGGAACCCTTTCCAGAAGAAAATTTTTATACAGGAAATCAGTCACGGTAAATAGTTAGTTAGCAAAATAGTTTTGTTTTGTTTTTTAAAAGCCAAGTTCATAGTCTAATAGTCATATACTAAAATCATCTTTACAGTTTCTAAGCTTTTAGACATTCTGTGTTTTGAAGCCTCCATCATCTCCAATGATCTATCTTGAAATACTCTATATAGTGCCTTCCATCTGTGTGACATCCCATGTTCTAAAAGTTCTACTTCTAACATCCTATGATGTAAGATCTTTTCCAGTTTTTGAATTTATATTCTAAGGTTCCTCTGTTCCTAAACTCTAACATTTCATTCCTACATTCTAGGATCCATATATACTATGCAGTCTATATTCCTCTATTTCTAAGGTCCCCTCTGGGTCTGACACCTTATTTATAATTTCCCGCCCAGTTTAGGCAGCCTATGTCCTAAGATCCTGGCCAACTTTGAGGTCCTAGTGTTCCAGGTTCGAAGGTCTCAGGACAATCTAGACATTCCCTTAGCAGTTACCTCTAGCCCATATGGGGCCTATGCCTCCCATAAAACAACTTGCTGATCTATCGGAACTCAGCAGTCCCCGAAGGGCTGCCAGCACCAATGGCTCCTAGCACCCCTGGCCCTGGTTGGGAGCCGCGCTCCTTGCCCACGAGCGGGGCTTCCGCCTAAGGATGCTGAACGCCCCCAGGGCTGAGACACACATACCCCATATGCTGCTGCAGATGAGGGGTCCTAAGGATCCCTGCAGGCGGGATGGAGCATACGAAGAAAGTTCTGGGGAAAGCACGGTCAGGGGCTCGCGTGCATAATGTACATTCTAAGGAAGTTTCCAAACTGGAAAAGTCTCCCATGGGAGCAGTGAAATCATGCGGGGAGGTGGCCATCCCTGGCGGTTCTCGGGCCCAGAACAAGGCTTGTTGTGAGCCACTGGATTATCATCTTCCTACAGTCCCTTCAATCTCCCAGCAGCTCACAAGTCTTTCTTCTCCTTCCCCTACTAGGCCTGGTCTTTAGAGCCAAGGGTGATCCTTGAGTATCAGGTATGAGAAAATGAATTTAGTGGGGGGTGGGGGTGGCAGAAGAGCTAGAATGAAAGAACAGGAAAACGAGTTTAAGATGCAGCTCCGTCATTCCCCTGGAGTTACCCGGACAAGCCATCCAGGCTTCTCCTGTGGCTTGTTTTCCACCTGTAAACTTGGGTAATAACGCTCATGCTGCCCATCTCTCAGGGGTATTCTAGGGAAAGGGTTTTTGGTAAGCGTCCATCAATCAATAAGCCCTGTGTGCCAGGCCCTGTGCTACATGGGAGGGAACAAAGAACAAAAGGAAATGAGTCTGACTTCAAAAAGCGCGCTCGCGCATATACAGATCAGTATATTAAAATATGAATAATAAAAAGATCTAAACATTATATTATTAGATATTATCCATGATTATATTATTAATTCCATCATAATACTGATTGTATTATTAGACATAAATATCTAAAAACATATAAACCCATGTATGTTATATTAATATATGATTTTCCATATAAACGCAATCTATACCATATAGATTATATTATCATAATTACACACACGCAGAGCTACATTACAGGACTAAAAACTGTGTGCTCCTTCCCTAAGGATGTGGAACACAGCCTCTTTTGCCACGCAGGGTCGACACTTGCCGAACAGCTCTTTTTCCTCTTTCTTTTCTAATCTTCCCTAAAAGGATTGCCTGCCTGGTAGGAGAGGGGGAAGTGATTAGTTTTTTAAAAAATGAGAGTGGACTAAGAACAAAAGATATAATAAATATAGTATTTTTTCAACGTAGGCTATCTACCCTTGGCTCTGGATCTAGTAAACATTTTTATCAATGACTTGGATGAAGGGATAGCTGGCAGATTGAGGAAATTTACAGATGACAAAAAGCTAGGAGGGAAAAGAAGGGGGGAGGGAGAGGAAAAGAGAGAAGGGGAGGGAGAGGGGGAGGAGACAGAGAGGAAGAGAAGACACGAGACAGAGAGAACGCTAATGGTGAATGATACTCTGGTACCCAGAGCCATGTCAATAGAGAGAAGACAGGTATAAATGCAACAAGATGGCATATAAGCGAGTGGCCAACCACATGAGCCAGGCTTTTCGGTGATGGCCACGTCAGGCAGCTGCCCTTACCGTGCAGTCCAAGGTATCATGTGCCGGCTGAGGGCCGGCCACCCTTAGGCCTCTGGGCAGGTCTGAGCGGCCCATGTTAGGTCTGAGTTAACCCATCCCCACTGGATGCCCCTTATATACAGGACACATATTTAGCTCTCGGTTTCCTCCTCCCACCCCGTCTCTGGTCGTGTCTGAAGCTACCCTGCCGGACCGTGGGGCCTCCAGGAAAGCACGTCCCATTTCTGGAGAGCTCTGTGGGCAGTTTTTCTTTCCACGAATCCTTTTTCCTTTCATTAACTCTGAGAAGCTGATAATGAAGGTCTGGGAGAAGATTATGAAATCTACCCTTGGCCTTGGCAGAGAGGTGGGGGACTGCTAGGACAGAATGCTACATACATTATCAGATGCAGTCACAGAAATGGATTTCTGGAGTCATTTAAGGGCTTTGTTTTGATTTCTCGGTGGGCTTTTCATTGCAAGGAAGGTGCCGGGCTGGGGCTGAGGAAGAGCTGAAAAGTATGTAAGGAAGCCACAAGCTGTTCAGGTGCCAGCTCCCCAGGTCTGCTCTGTGCATTGAGGGCGGGGAACTAGCCGTGCTCCCGGTGCCAGCTCCATCCCTCTGACTTCCTCTGCACTAGAGAGCATCACGCGCTCAGGGACCATCTTCGCTTGGTCACTAATCCCTGAAAGGAGGTCTCTCCCTCAACAACAGTGCAAGGCCCTTTTCAGGCAGAATTGTGTCTCAAGAACCACAAAACAAGGGTTCCAGGTTGGAGGGAACCCTAGGATACAGAATACTAGAAGAGAGAACGTTAGAGCTAGAAGCATTCTCCTTAGAGACCCCGGCCCAGAGACCCTCCCTCTACAGGATGACAATTTTTTTATTTCACTATAATTGCTTTCTTCCATACTGGGTTTATGCATTTAAAAACCCTGTTGTGACTTCCCCGGACACTGCCCAAGAGGTCCAGGACACATCAAAAGGTTAAGAACCCTTGTTCTAGGGAAATTCCCTTATCTTAAGACTGGGGAGCCCAAGGGCCTCAGAAGGCACCTGGCCGGCCCAAGACCATGCATTGAGCTTCTCCTCTCTCCCATTAGCACAGGTGTGCTAACACAGCAGCTGCGTGATGGACAGCAGGAGGAGAACTGATGCACTCTGCTCTCAGGGCAGAGGTCAGAGGGGAAAGTCACGGGAGAGAATGAACAGTTCTCTTCATTAAAACCCGCTGCGGACTGCAGAAACAGCAGCCGGACCTGCCAGTCCCAGGCAGAGAATTACAGGACACACACCACTCCTGCCCTGCAGATTCCGGTCATTGACCTTTCAGCAGCCTCCCCTCCCCCCATGTCCCCCCACAGTCTCTCCCCAAGAAGCCACCGAGTGACATTCCAGAAAGCCCCAGGAAGTTTCTCACCTCATTAAACACACCCATGTCCCCTGTTCCTGCGGCTAGTTTCAATCTCCCAGAGAATAACCAGAGCTTACATTTTACATTGCGCTTGAAGACTGACAAAGCGCTTTATATGTTCCCTCTCTCTTCCTGGTCCTCACAACAGTCCTAGAAGGGCGCTGACGTGATTGAACCCATTTCCTAGGTGAGGAGACCAAAGTTCGGAGAAGTTAAATGGCCTGAACTACTGATGGGAACAATATTGTTTCCACCACAGCAAAGAGAGACCTTTTCCTGGCCCTTCCACTGACTCGCTCTCTTGGGTAGAAGCAAGTCACTTTCCCTGGCTTGGACTCGGTTTCCCCGTCTGTAAAACAAAGGACAGGTACTTTCAGAGTTCCCACGATCTTCCCTCTGACTACAGGCTTATTTACGTTATTTCTCTCCCTGGGAGCCAAAGTCAGTGTCCTGCAACTGGGAAAAGCTTCATGCACGCTCACTGAGTCGCTCCATCCCTGAATCCATAAGCACGGATAAGAGTGTCCCTGATGACTCGGTTCCTGTCCAGGACAGTGCCAGAGGACTCTTCACCTCAGAGTTCCTTCCAGCCTGGGCTCTCCCCGGGGCCGCCCTTGGCTTCAGCCCTCCCCAGACCATCCCCACAGGGCCCCGACCACCCCACCCCCACAAGTACCCCCTTTTCTACTCTTGTTTATGGGGTATCTTCCCCCTTGGAATGCAAGCTCTGTCCTGCTTATTCCCAGCTCTGGGCAGGGTGCAGAGCCTAAGAAAATGGCTGAGTGCCTGGTGGGCGCCAGAGATGCAAAGTGACCAAATGCCTCATCTTGTCTGCAGGTAGTCTCTCCTCCCCCCTCAGTCCGCTCCCACCGAGCCCAATCACGCTTGACTGGCTTTCTCCCTATGGCCACTGAGAGAGCACGGGCAGCTTTTCTGGCAACGAGAAGGTGCTGAGGGGCTGATCTAATTGTGAGGAGTGAGAAGGCAACTTAGCACTTTCTTCTCTCTGCCGTGAAGGACCGTGAACACCCAAGCCCCTTCACAGGAGGAGGTGCTGGGCACGCCGAGAAAGGCCGTAGGGTTCCACTGAGCCTGGCACGGAATGGCCAGGACTCAAACCAGGCCAGGCCCCAAACCAGGCCGGGCCCCAAACCAGGCCGGGCCCCAAACCAAGCCGGGCCCCAAACCAGGCCAGGGCTCAAACCAGGCTGGGCCCCAAACCAAGCCGGGCCCCAAACCAGGCCAGGGCTCAAACCAGGCCGGGCCCCAAACCAGGCCGGGCCCCAAACCAAGCCGGGCCCCAAACCAGGCCAGGGCTCAAACCAGGCCGGGCCCCAAACCAGGCCGGGCCCCAAACCAAGCCGGGCCCCAAACCAGGCCAGGGCTCAAACCAGGCCGGGCCCCAAACCAGGCCGGGCCCCAAACCAGGCCGGGCCCCAAACCAGGCCAGGGCTCAAACCAGGCCGGGCCCCAAACTAGGCCGGGCCCCAAACCAGGCCGGGCCCCAAACCAGGCCAGGGCTCAAACCAGGCCGGGCCCCAAACCAGTACGGGCCCCAAACCAAGCCGGGCCCCAAACCAGGCCAGGGCTCAAACCAGGCCGGGCCCCAAACCAGGCCGGGCCCCAAACCAAGCCGGGCCCCAAACCAGGCCAGGGCTCAAACCAGGCCGGGCCCCAAACCAGGCCGGGCCCCAAACCAAGCCGGGCCCCAAACCAGGCCAGGGCTCAAACCAGGCCGGGCCCCAAACCAGGCCGGGCCCCAAACCAGGCCGGGCCCCAAACCAGGCCAGGGCTCAAACCAGGCCGGGCCCCAAACTAGTACGGGCCCCAAACCAAGCCGGGCCCCAAACCAGGCCAGGGCTCAAACCAGGCCGGGCCCCAAACCAGGCCGGGCCCCAAACCAAGCCGGGCCCCAAACCAGGCCAGGGCTCAAACCAGGCCGGGCCCCAAACCAGGCCGGGCCCCAAACCAAGCCGGGCCCCAAACCAGGCCAGGGCTCAAACCAGGCCGGGCCCCAAACCAGGCCAGGCCCCAAACCAGATTGGGGCTCAAACCAGGCCAGGGACGCTGCTAGGCGATGCTCCTTCTAAATGCTGAGAGTCCTTGTGGTCCAGGGGGATCTTATGGTCCAAGGGGGGGATTTTGTAGTCTTTGGGGATCTTGTAGTCCTATGGGGGGATCCTGTGGTCCTAGGGGGGATCTTGTGGTTCTAGGGAGGATCTTGTGGTCCTAGCAAGGATTTTGTGGTTCTAGAGGAATCTTGTGGTCCTAGGGGGGATCTTATGGTCCTAGAGGGATCTTGTGATCCTAGGGGGGGATCTTGTGGTCCTAGGGAGTATCTCTGTGTCTCTAAATAAGGAAAACAATTAGAAAAATAATGGGTGCTGCTGTTTTAATAATAATAATGAAACAGGATGGGTACAAGCAGCTACATGCTGCAGTGATAGTCAGGAAGACCCAAATTCAAATCTAGCCTCTGACTTTTATCACCTGGGGGATGCTGGATAAGAGCTACAACTTTCCTATGCCTCGGTTTCCTGCTATGTAAATACAGCAGATCCCCTCCGGCTGTAACACACTAAGTGCCCTGTGGGCTCCTCCATAGCTGAATCCTTGGTTCCTGTCTACTCAATGCCAACTAACACCCAGCCACAAGAATCTGGGGGAAGGGCCTCACCCGGAGGACGAGGAGACCAGCTGTGTCTTTGTCTCCAGGATAACCTGGGGGTCTGCTGCCCCAAGGAGGTATCTCCAGACAGACACAGCAGGCGGCCCCCTGGCCTGGGGCAGGGAGCCAAGCGCCTCTAAGAGGCCTGATAAATCACTTCTCCCTGGCGCTCACTTGGGACCCACCGGTTCCGGGCTTGCCCACCTTCCTTCTTGGAAGCAGTTCAAACCCACTTTGTCTTCATGATGAATGGAAGCTCTGGGAATTGGCTCTTCTCGCTGTAGGCTGGCTGCCGTCGCTCCCTCCCCCTGCCCTCACCCTCGCCTCTCTCTCAAGGGTTATGGGAGGGTGAGGGGAGAGTTATGTGCACCATGGACCTGGAGCTCCAGGAGGGAAAGCGGCCCAGGTGCTGAGGCCTTCCAGACAGAGTCTAGGGGAGTATGGGTGGGTGGGTTTGTCTGAATCTCTTTCTGTGCACTTCTGTCTCTGTCTCTAAATCTCTTCCCTCTCTCTCTGTCTCTGTGTGTCTCTTTCTCTCTGTCTCTGTCTCTCTCTGTCTCTGTGTCTTTCCCTTTCTCTATCTCTGTCTTTAAATCTCTTTTCCCTCTCTGTCTCTGTCTCTAAATCTCTTTTCCCTCTCTCTCTCTGTCTTTCCCTCTCTCTATCTCTATCTCTCTTTTCCCTCTCTGTCTCTGTCTCTAAATCTCTTTTCCCTCTCTCTGTCTCTGTGTCTTTCTCTGTCTCCGTCTAGTTAGGAATGTTCTGCATTTTCGGAAAAAGATATTTAGATTTCACTATTGGGATAAGGATGGACATGGGGACTGGGGAGGATACTGAGTAGGAAGTAGCACCTGATGGAAGCTAGTATTTATTCCTGTATTTTATCTATTTGTATGTCTGCTAGGGGGCCCACTGAAGAGAGCCCAGGGCCTGGGGTCAGGGAGACTGGGTTCAGATCCTGCCTCAGACACTAGCTGTACGACCCTCAGTAAGTCACTTAACCCCGTCTGCCTCAGTTTCCTCATTGGAGAGAAAGAAACAGCAAAGGACTCTGGATTTTTGCTAAGATGGCCCCAAAAGGAGTCATTGTAGCGTGGGACACGACATTTACATTCTCATCTTCCTGTCAGAAGGTAAGGGTCCTTGAGAGCAGTCTCCCCAGTCTGCCTTACGCCAAGTGCTCTACAAATGTTTGATGACTATGACTTATTGATCTGTGGTTATACGGTATCATCAGAGAGCAGATAGACAGCGACTGGGGCTTTGTGCCCCTCACGTGCAAGAAAGGGCCTCAGCTCGGTGGGCCCTAGAGGGGACTGTTGCTGAGTGAACTGAGTCAGAGCCCACTGACCCCCGCCCTAGCACCCCTTGGACCCTCCACCCCAGGCTCAAGGCAGGAAATGGCCTGAGAGGCGCTAGTCCAACCACCTCGTTTTATAGATGAAGAGAGGCAGGAAGAGAATGACGGCCCCCAAGTGAGTGGTCAGCAGCAGTGGAGGGGTCTGAACCCAGGTCTCCTGACACCAAAGCCGCTGACCCTCTGTGCTTAAGCAAGGCAGCCTCAGTTTTCCCATCTGTACCGTGCAGACTCCCCCTGAATAACCCCTAAGGTCCCTCTGGCCATCGTGGCCCTCGCAAGGAGAAGGCCTGAGTCCTTCGGGGAGGGCAGAGGCTTGGGGTCTCACAAGCAGCAGACTCAGGATTCCATCACCACAGGTTGGGGAGAGGGCCAAACCCCAGTGGGAAAAACAAGGTGGAGCTCAATCCCAGCGTGGGAATGGAACAGACTAATAGTCTGTGCCCCGAGATATAACAAAGGGAAGAACTTGGAGAAACGACGGAAGAGATGAGCTGACTGACCCACACAGACCGAAGTGAGCAGAACCAGGAGAAAAGTGCAGCAGAAAACGCACGGAAACGGTCACTGTAGGGATGAGTAAGAGAGTGAGGGCTGACTAAAGCACTCTCCTGCCCTTGGCAGGGGGTGGTGGGCTACGGGTGCAGAATGGGGTCTGCTTTACCACACAGTTGTAATGGGAGCTCCTACTGGGAGAGGAGGCATCAAATGTCAGAGTAATATAAAAGTAGGAGAGAATTTCTGAGTGGGAAAGGTTTCTGAAAGAGCGGGGCGGTGGGGGTGGGGGGTGGAATGGAACGTTCTCTGTGCTGGTCATGGTCCTGAAGCTCTCTGAGCTCAGGGGCCTCCTTCCACAATGGGAAAGGCCATGAGCCCCCCCCCCCCCCACACTGACTTCCCTCCCAGACTGCCAGAAGAATAAGGCTTTGGGGACTTACCTTGAGAAACTTGTACAGTAGAAATGTGAACCAGTTTGTCAGCATTTTCTCTGCTACTGACTCCGTCCTAGAAGAAAGAGGAGGAAGTGATGGGCATGGGGAACAAAGCCCCAGTACCTTAAGGGGGCACTTGTGCCGTGCTCCTGCCCCCACATCCCTGAGCTCTCCCCTCTTCCTCTGACTTAAAGGTCAAGGCTGGGAAAGCAGGGGAGCGGGGAGGGAGGGGGAGGAGGCCCACCTCTCTGGGTTGCCATGACAAAACTCTAAAGATAGTCCTTGCCAATCATGGCCAGCTCTTAGCCTGGCAGAAGCTCATTAGCTGGGGACCTCAGTTATCTGCAGGGCCCAGCTGTGAGAAAGCCGCAGGAGGAGATAGGAGGAGGAGAGTGCTGGGGCCCGCAGAAGCCCAGACTCCCCACTGACAGCTCCCTAAGGGATTATTAAAGGGGGGACGGAGTAAATCACAGCCGGCTGGAGTCAGAGAACCAGGGGCCGTCTTGGAGCTGAAAGGGCCCTCAGCCCACCCAAGGGCACCTAGCCCAGTCGGCAGGTCAGAGACCGGCCCCAAGCCTGGGCTAGCAGGACCTCAGGACTCGCCCGGGATGGGGATGGGAGTGGCGGGAACATAGTCTCTTTCTGGCCAGTGAAGGACGGGTTCAGAATCTGGAAGGATTCTGCCCCCACACAGTTGGGAGACAAGATGTGTTAAGAGCCCAAGGGGACGGCCTCGGCATCCATTAAGGAAAAAACCCAGACAGTTTGTCACGTCTGCTTCTGGAAGGGTTCCCTGTACCCAAGTGGATGGAGCTACTTAACCCCCACTTCATTTCACAGGCCCCAAAGAGGGCCCAAGGTCAGACCCAGAGTCAGTGTCCAGAGCTGGAGCACATAGCCAATGGACCCGAGTTCAAATTCCTCCTCAGATGTTTGTCAGCAGTGTGACCGCATCTAAGTCATTTAATCCCCTGAGCCAGGGAGTCAGATGAGACTCCAGGCCACCTGATTCTCTGCTCCATGACCTCCCTTCTACCTGATTTCTGAACTTCAGAGCTGGGCGTTGGGCAGAGTCCCAGAGGCAAGAGGCCGCCCCTTCTGGCTCCCAACCAGGCAGCAGAAGGGCCCTGTCTCACTGCACTCCAAACATGGTGAAGACCCCAGAGAGGGAGTGACCCCCCAACAGCTCCCACAGGGGAGCACGGGGCAGGGCCAGACCATGGCCTCCTCCTACTGCAGGGTGTCCAACCACAGCCAAGACAAATATGCTGGACCCGGTGTCAGAAGACCCAGATTCGAACCCTGACTCTGCTCCTCATCACCCTCCGGGCCTTTGGCTAATCATTTATTTAATTCCTCTTAGTCCTCAGTCTCCTCCTCTGGGAAGAGTCATCCTCTGGATGACCCCTGAGCTTAAATCCATGCTCGGTCGAGGCCCCAGTCTCTCCTCTGTAAAACGAGGGGTGCTAAAATACGTCCCCGCCTGCTCTGAGTCTGCAGCATCCTGGGACTCTGCAAGCTCCGGGACCCAAGGGGCCCAGCTGAGCAGACAGGAACATCCCAGAAGTAAGTCTCCCCCTCCCCCTGTGGGGAAAGGCAGGCCCAGTATCCTAGCCGCTGGGCTGGTCGGCTGCAGAGAGCGCTCCATCCCCCGCCCCAGAGGGGTCTCCGCGGCTCGCTCGGGCCCAGGCGCCCGCACTCACCTCCGCAGAAGCAGCTTGGGGTGGTTCTTGCTCTCCAGGTTCTTCTCGATGAGGTCCGAGAGCAGCTGCTTCAGGACACCCGTGGCGTATTCCATCTCCCCCTGAAGCGCCGTCATGATGAGGGACGCCACATTGCCGCGGTCCCTCATGGAGAAGCTGCGCTGTGCTTCCAGCGTGCGGATGAAGGTCAGCAGGAAGTGCTTCTTGTTCAGGAGCTGTCCGAACAGCGTGAGCGACTTCTCCACATTGGCCTGGACCTGGGCAGGAAAGGGTTGCGATCAGGCTCTGCCCCATGGTGGTTCCTCTGGACGAGGGGCTCCTAGCCCCCTCCAGAGAGACCCCTAACTGAGCTCCCATCTCCAGGTTGTCCTGCCCTCAGCATGGGGGGGGGGCCGCAAGGAGGAACAAGAAGACACCCATCTCCAAGTCCCCTCCTCCCCAAAGACTCCCGTTTTGTCCCTGTATGTGTACAGCTTGGACCAGAGACCCTACAAAATCCCACGGCCCTGTGAAGGGACTTCAGGAGATGTAGCTGCTCCATCTTGTGCCCTTGGGACCCTCCAAGGGGCCAGCGACTGGGAGGCACCCTCTGGGAACTGGTCAGGGTGGGGAGTTTTATTTTCTCTTGTAACTAGTATTTTTTTAATTTTTGTTTTGCATCACCCACATTTCTCCATGCTTCCCGCCTATCCCCTTCTGGAAAGCCAGCCAGAAAAATAGATTGAGACATTTCACAAATCTGACATCATATTCGGTGCTGTGTTCCCACAGTTCTCTCATGGGTGGGGAGCATATATTCCCATCATGGGAAGGGAGCTCTGGCTACTGACTCTGACGATGCTTCAATCAGCCCTCTTCCATCGGGCCCAGACCCGGTTCAAGTGCTGCTCCCCTGGCCTCCCACTGCTGACCTGATTCATTCATCAAATATACCTGGGCCCGACTATAATAATCACAATTTGGGTGGGGTTTGGGGGCAGGCAGGCCTATGATGCAATTAATGAGTGAAAAGAGCTCCCAGGTGAGGAGCAGGTTGGCAGGTAAAGGCCCCCAGCTCATGCAGCCACGAATCGGATGCAGGATCCAAACAAAGGTCATGCTAACTGCAAGGAGACATATTGCCTCAGAATAACAATAAAACACTGACATTTATCAAGCTTGAGCAGAGCTGAATATCCGTTATCCCCCTGGAGCTGGCCCTCTCCATACTGGTGTTATTGCCCCCTTTTAACAGCCGAGAAAACTGAGACTCTGTACTGGAAGACTAATGAAACAAGATCCTGGCCCTTGGGAAGCCTGGAGTCCGACAGGAGAGGCAGGATGTGAAAAGGGCCTGGAATCAAGGCAGAGGAGACCTGCCCAGCTTCCACCAAATAGCAAGGTGACATCTGGGCGAGGGAGAATGAGCCTGCTCTGAACAAAAAAAAAAAGGGGGCAAGGAGGGAAGACGCCTCGCTCCTGGAGGGGGCCTTCAGGGGACAAAGCCCTCCGGAGTGTCTGGCTGGGACAGAACAATGGGCCTATCCCAGCCTGGTTGAGGGCCCAGGCCATTGTCCTGTTTGGGAGGGCGTTCTGACGGCGATTCCAAGGGACGCCGGCCTGGGCAGGACTGCCTGGTAAGTGCCACCCCCCAAACGCCAGTGACGGATGGGCCCGGGTGCCGAGGCTGTCCCAAATTTTCATTCTGAGCCAAATCACTGTTGTCCGGGCAGCTCCGATCAGATGTCACGATGCTATCAGGTCCAATCCTCCGCTACTGAAACAGCCATGGTAGCGATAAGCTCCGAAATTGGTCCTGTCCTACATGGGTGATCTTATCAGAGATTGCAGAGGAGAAATGGAGCAGGAGCCAGAGACGGGAGGCGGGGGAGAGTGACATGTTGAGCGGGCTTGCTCTGTCTCAGCCAGCTCCCTCGGGGGCCCGGCCCCGGGAGCTAGGGGACAAGGCTCGTTTTCTGGCTCTGAAGCATGCTCTGGGCTGGGGAGGAGGGCCTGGGGCCCTGGAGCCGGCCTCAGCTCTGGGACACAACAGCCCAACATCCTGTGGAGGTGGGGCACAGCTCAAGCGGGGCCCTGGGCCCCTTGTGACATCAGAGGTCAGGGCAGAAAGACCAGTCCCTTAATGCCCAGCTGGACATCCGTGGCCCTCGCCCACTCTCCCCTGAATCGGACTCTCCTGAAGCTCAGACCACAAGGGTCTTCCCTGAACCTGCCTCGTTCACTTATTGTTCACTTGCTGTTACTATTATCCCCATGTGACGGCTGGGGAAACTGAGGCAAGCAGCAGGTAGGTACCTGAGGCTACATTTGAATTCAGCCTTCCTGCCCACACAGAGCTCCGGTTTGCCGCCGAGCTGTCTCTGAATACACTTGCCACTAATGATGACCACTACGCTCTCTCTCATTGCGGCATCTTATAAAGACAAGGAAGGGGCTTTATTGGAAAACTTGCTGATCTAATTCAGGACACAGTACAGAACCACAGAAAAGAACCCGGGGCTTGGAGTCCAAGGGACCAAGGCTAAAAACCCTGGTTCTGAAGGAATACACTCTGAGACTCAGTTTCCTCCTCTCTAAAATAAGCATAACAAGTCCTGTACCACAGAAGTGCTATGAGGAGTAATTTGCATAGCTTAAAGCACTGAGTTGCTATTATCATTATTTCTGGCAAGAATAATTATAATAGGAATAAGGAGGAAGGAGAAATTGGCTTTAAGCTGAAATTTGCTGTAGAAAAAAAAATACTCAGATGAGAATGTCACACTGTGTATTAGTAGCAGCCAAGATACCCCTCGACTACATCTAGGTTCAGAAAAAGCTCAACAAGCTGGAAAAACGGGACCAAAACTTAGAAGGCGAAACTTCCCAAGGATTAATGTACAATCCCGAATTGGGCTTAAAAAAATGAATCTCAGAAGCATCAGGGAAATGAGGCATGTTCACTCAAAAAAATATATCTGGAAGCACTATTTGGTCACAAGTTCAATGGTGGGTTAGAACTGCTCAAAAAATTACTAATTCCACAGAATTTTAATGACTAGGTTGAGAATGACGTTTTCTGCAGTGTCCAAACGGGCCTAGTTCTGTGAGCCATCTGCCCAGCTGGGGAAAATCTGGATAATGTGGCGGATGCTCAGAGGAAGCCGATCAGGACGGGGAGGAGACAAGCATCTGAGGGAGGGGAGGGGCATCTGAGGGCCTAGGACCAAGAACATAAGGAGAAGCTTTGGGGGAGCCCAGCAGACAGGCCTGCAGAAAGGGGAAGGGTTGTCAGGTAAAAGAGCAGCAATCCGGCTTCGTGGGCAGCAGAAGCAGGCCCAGGGAGAGGTTCTAGGGAGGTAGATCCCGGCTCAGCAGGGGGAAGCTCACTGTTAGGTCCTCCCCAAAATGGAACTGGAGCCTCATTGGGCAGGGATCATGGCCTGCCGAGCTGCCCCCCAATACTCTAACACACACCCCCCGCCTAGCGGGGCCCACTCAGCCACGGCCGACAGGCCGGGTCTGACGGGAAAGTCTTCTTGGGGCCGATTTGACTTTCCCACCAATGATCACAGGGGGAAAGAGATATTTGGGAAGGCCAAAGGGCACTGAGATGAGCTGCTGGGCATGAGCCTTCTGTCCCACCATGCTCAGCATTTGGCAGGGGGATCCTTGGAGCTTCTGAATCGTGGAAAGAAACATGAGACATACCAAAAAATATATATATAGTTACAGATATCTTTATATACATATTCATAGAAGGAACTTAGGGGAAAAAATGGAAAGCAAACGATAGTTCATCAGCTGGCAGATATATGAGTCGAATGGAATATTATTACTCTGGAAGACACAGAGAATATGAAGGATTTCAGAGAAACTCAGGGGGAATGGAATCGAGAGACTGTTCTGCATGATAAGCACCATGGTGAGGGGGGAACAATGAAAGGCTTTGGAATTCTCTTGTGACCCCAGAGGATTGGCAAAAGCAATGGCCTTCCTCCTCTCAGCTAAGAGGTGGTGGACTGCAGGCACAGAGTAAGGCATACGTTGTCAGACAGGGCCAATGTGTTGGTTTATTTTGTTTAAAGGTTCTTTGATATAAAAAGTTTAATAGCAAGGGGAGGTGGGAATGGCAAATAGGAAAAAAAAAATCAAACATACCAGAAACGAAGGATCATACAGACCAGAAAATATCAGGTCATCAGATCCAACCTTGTCATTCTACATGTTTATTTTTCATCAAAGTCCTCTTGTCTAAAACCGCCAAAATGTTTCTCTCAAAATCCAAGACATTTAGACTTGCTTAGAGAAGGTCCCCCATTAATATTCATCTCCTGAGCTATTCCAGAAGCACAGAGGAATCCTCTGAGTTCTCCCTGCCACCCTCTTGCCACCCTTTGGGTAATGCTCAGGGCACCTGCTGCCTAGATAGCCAGTGCGGCCTGCCAAGGACCGATGCCTGGGAAAGTGCCCTTCATTCTGCTACCCTCCGTGGGCACCTACCTCCATCTCCTTCAGCACCGGGTGGTCCTCAATGCCTGGGAAGAGGACCCTCATGGCATATGTACGGTAGTCCAAGAAGGGGATGCCAGCTCCGTCCAGGTCATTGGTCAGCTCATGGATGTCCGTCTGCAGTTCCGCAAAGGCTGGACCGCAAAGGAGAGAAGGAAGAAAGTAAAGGGCCAGTGGAAGTGGGGCAGGCCTGCACCACCTGCTGCTCTCCTCCACATGCTGGGCAGTCAGGCCCAACTCAGAGACAGGGCTTGGATCTCTGCGCCCCAAATGCCTCTTCCACTCCCCACGGCGCCTAACTTTCCACCATTAAATATCCATTCATTTAGGGGATTTTAGATTGCTGTTAAAATAAAGATGTTGATGGGGAGGGGGAGTACATTAGGCTCTAATCATTGCTAATTAACACAGTCTGAATTAGCTTCTTAGATTAGCTCTTGTCACCTCGCAGGCTCGGCTGGGCTGCGTATGGGATGGGGAAAATTAGACTGGTGAGCAAGGATCGGGAAGACCCTGCTCTGGCCGAGAAACCAGTGACTGAGGAGGGAGCAGTTGGGAGGGGCCGCTGCCCTGTGTACGTGGGCGCCGCACTCTCAAGTCTGTGCACTAACAGAATGGAGGTTCCACTCCTTCGGTCACTTGCAAAAGGGCATTTCCTGGACCTTGGTCCAAAGAAAAAAGAGAAGAATATGAGGAGTGGGGGCGGAAAGGGAAGCAAAATCTGGTTTGGAGCAAGAGTTCCCTTTCACTCAGGATACTAGGGAGAGCCTAGTGGTCCCCCCCTACCCAAAGTGATCTCAGGCCCAGCCCAAAAATCCCCTCTCGGACTAGATTTGTCTGCAAAGCATCTCTCTGGGTTCCCGGGGCATCTGTACAATGATGAGGTGGGAGGGGGAGGGGGGAATCGTGGTCCCTGACTGGGAAGGGGACAGGAAGCCCAGGCGGGGGGACTGGCGGCATCGGTTCTTTTCGATCGCCCCCCTCCTCTCCTCGCTAGTCAGGCTTGGTAGTGGTGGAGGAAAGGCCATTCATTTCCTATCTCTTAAGGAGAGAAAGGATGTTCTGAGATTGGAGCCTTGCAGCGGGGCTGTCACGACAGACAGGCCTGGAGAAAAGTTCAGGGAGGGATTCTTCAGGGGAATGGGGGGGACCTCACAGCATTGTTTGAAATCAAATTAAGGAACTTCAAAGAGAGCACGAGGCTGCGCCAAGCAGGCCGGCCTCAGCCGCCCGAGGCAGGGACCAAGCCGGCAGCGGAGAAGATGCTCTATCTTATCTGCGTGCTGTGGAAGAGGGAAGAGAAAGGCTTCTGCCGAGATGGCAGCTTTTAATTAAAAGCTGCTTCCTTTTATCTCTCTGGCAGCCCCACGCTGTTGTCTCCCCCGCCCCATGCCAAATGCTTTTATTATCGTGTGTCCAGGGCCCCAGTCCCTCCCCGGCTCGGCTGCCTGGCAGGGTCACGGGCCCAGGCAGTTGCTCGTGGAGATAATGGGCAATTAGGCCCTGACAGTGGGACTTGGAGAGGCGTTTGGGCCCAATTCCCAGCAGGAAGCGGCAGCATAATAAGCTGCCACCCCCTTACACACACACACACACACACTTTCCTCTCTGTCACAACTTGGAACCACTTTCAGTCTCTTCCTGAAAACTTATTCCTTTCCCAAAATTCCTAGCAAGGGAGAGCAGGCCAGAAAACATTTGTCCTGCCCGAGACGCCCATCTCTGCTCTGAGATCTTCCTCCTTGGACCCGGGGACCCTTAGGATGATAATCAAGTCTCCACAGTCACTGGATCCCTCCGGGGTTCTCTAAGTATCGCTGCTGCAGACAAACCTTCCCCTGCCGCCCAATGGGAACGAGCTGGAAAGGACCAGGGAGGTCCCCGGACGCAGGCCCGCCGCTGGCATACAGCAAGTGTCCGATGCTTGTTGACCGACTGACTGACTGGGAAGAAACAAAGACCTGACCGAGGATTCACAGGAGCTGTGAATCTGCTGAATCCCACAGCCCACTCCTCTGGGCCGCCTCCCCTCCCAGTGTCCCAGGAAAACCCAGCCCATTTTCATCTTCACAATCCTGAGCCAAGACTTCCCTCGCCCTCCCGGACTTCCAGCCAGATTTCAAGCATTCCTCGGGGCTGACTCAAAGCCCCACCTCCGTGGACTCCCGGGTCAGCACCTGGCAAATGGGCCCCAGCGACCCCAGAGCCAGGGGGGATACATGGGGAGGGGGGATAGAGTGGAGGGGAGGTCAACACACACACACACACACACACACACACACACACACACACACCCCCTCCCCCTCCAAGCTACCATCTGACTGACAGCAGCAAAAATCGATAAACCCTTAAAGTTTGTAAAGCCTTTACCTATATTATCTCGACAGTCCTGTGAGGTAGGTGCTATTATTATCCTCACTTCCGAGCATGAGTGAATGGGGGGAGGAGGGAGAAAATGGAGGAACCAGTATTTCTAAAGCACTTACTATGTGCCAAGCCCTGTGCTAAAAGCATTCCACAATGTTCTCTCACGCGATCCTCCCAGCAACACTGAGTCAGGGACCGTTCTTTATCCCCACCGAGGAAACTGAGGCAGGCAGAGGCTACGTGGCAGGTAGGAGGGGACCGGGGGAAGGTCTGAACCTAAGCTTTCCTGGCTCAGAGCTCTTTCCGGGGCACCCCCGACGCCTCACACAGAAGTGTGCCCTGTATGCATGGAAGGAGCCCCCGGGGTGTGATCAGAAACTTTGGCTCAGATCCAGGCCACTGACAATTTACAAGCCCCTGGCCTCCCAAGGCCTGTTTCCCCATCTGTATGAGGAAATTTCCAGCTGGGGATACCCTCGCTCCCTGGCTCAGAGGGGGGAGTACTGCCTTCACTAATATTGTTCCCACGTTCTCATCACCCTTACAATGGGGTTCCGATAGAATGCTCATAGAAAAAGTCCCCCCTCCTGTTACTCGCTCATGTGTGATGCTCTGCAGATTATTCCCCAGGGAGATAACGTGACGGCTCTTATGGCGGGGTGCCAGTGGGAAGCGGTGAGCAAGGGGCCGGCACCCCGGGCGCTGCAGCAGTAGCAGGACCACGCGGATGCCCTGGACTGCTCGCAGCTTCCTGGGCCACCTGCCTGGTGGGGGTGATGCTCCAGCAGCGGCATCCCGCCTCTGGAACCACAGAAGGCTTCCTGGAGGAGGGGACACCTCAGATGGGAGCTGGGCAGGGAGATGCTGGCCTTGAGCCAGGGCTCAAAGTCAGCAGAGCGGGTCTAGAGCCGAGGATGCCGGTTGGAGAGCTGAAGAATCCCAGGATCTCAGACTTAGAAGGAACCTTGGAGGCCATTTAATACAACCCCCCCCCCCCCCCATTGTGTGAAACCCTGGGAGCCAAGAAGGTTTAAAGGTTTAAGGAGCAAAGATGAGGACTGACCCTGGAGCCCGTGACTCCAACCCTAGCCACGCGGCCAGGAGGCCAGAGGCGATGTTACTGTGTTCAGCTCTCCAAGTGGCCTTTTTCCCTAAAAAAGGGCCTGCGTCGTCCCCTCCGGAACCTCAACAAGGGGAGGGCCAGGCTGAGGTCAGATCCAGGAGCCATCGCCCTCGGGCAGGGGCAGGCCGCCGTCTCCCCTCCTTGTGAAACTGAGGCACCAGAAGCTCCCCACAAGCCAGAAGGGCCGGCAGCACCCGGGGGCCACGGGCTGGTCCCCTCCCTCCGACTCCCCCTCGAACGGCTCACCACACAGAGACCTACAACGTTCAAGCCAGAAGGGCCCCAAAGAGGACCTCACCTAAGCCTTCATCTTACTTAACGGGAAACTGAGGCACGGGAAAAGGACATGGCGTGGGAGCAGAACCAACAATACCAGCACCGAGCAGGAGTTTCCTGAATCTTCGCCAGCCACAGGGGGCGGGGAGGGGGAGAGTTGGGCTCTTTACTGTGGTCTGCTCCTGTCCGGCCGGCAAGACCAGGCAGCCGGCCGGGGCAGAGGTCAGTCCCGAGTCTGAATCCTGCCTTCCCACTCACTCACTCCTCACGCTCAGTTTCCTCAGAAAGGATGGAAAGAAGGGGGGAGGGAGGAGGGAGGGAGGGAGACAGGGAAGAAGGAAGAGACAGAAAAGGGAGGGGGAGAAAAATTGGGGGGAACCTTGCTCTACTGATATTTTGAAAATTGTATTTAAACATATTGGTTATTACTGTCATCCTCTGTGACTTTATTTTACACTTCAAAAACAAGACCCTGAGAAAGGCTTCCCTGGCTGCCAAAAGGGCACAAAAGGACTGGATGATATTGTTCAGAGAAAACCGAAGGAAGTCAGACTGAGGACTCGTCACAAGCCAGTGTTGGAGAAAGAGAAGAGACGGCACTTCCTCCTCCGGGCAGGGGAGGGGGCCACGGGGTCAGAACGCTGCATACCCTGTGGGAACTGGCTGCTCTCTGGCCTTCTGGTGAACTTGCTATGTTCTTGTTAGGTGAGTGGGCTGGGGGGAGGGGGTACTCATCACTATCGAGACCAAACCAAGAACAGGAGTCCGAACGACGAACCTTATTGACTCCGAACACGATTTCGCCTTCTGAGAACACCTGCTGACGCCCCCCACATGACGGGACTGAGGAACGGGCCGCGAGTGCAGAGCGGCCCCTGAACGTGGCGGAGCGCCCGGTCACGAAGACGAATCAAACCAGCCTCAGACCTGACTATCTGGGCGCCTCCCTCGGCCTCACCTCCCCAGCTGTAAACCGGAGGCGATAACAGCCCCTGTGTCCCGAGGTCGTTGCGAATCTCAGAGGAGGCAAAAACATTTTGTGACCTCCGTGACAGGGCCCCCCAAAGTCCCAGTGCGGCCGGAAGCTATGAGAGGGAACGTCTACAACCTTCCCTGTATTTTAGAAATAAAAGCTCCTGTAAGAAAGGTTAAGGCGGAAGACTTGGGGCGCCGCCCACATAACAACCACGGGGGAGGGGGTGACGCCGACGGCCGGCTCTGGCTCTGCCGCCCTTACCCTCCTTGCACTCCAGCGCCACGCGGGACTCCAGGTTGTCCATCTGCAGCTGCAGGCGCTTGAGGGTGCGGTCAGCGTCCCGAGACTTGCGCTTGTAGGCGATGAGGACCACGATGATGACGAGCAGCAGCAGGCCGCCGCCGCCCCCGATGCCGATGATGGCCGGCAGCGTCAGGAGGCTGTCCGAGTACACCTGCAGCGTCCCCGGGGAGAACTCGAAGCCGCCCGCCTTGATCTGGGGACCAGAGGAGGCAGCGGAGGTCAGCGGAGCCCGGGAAGGAGCGCTTCTCCACCGGAGGCGGGGTCCAGGGAGTTAAGGCCTCCCCTCTGCCCCCGTCACCCCTGTGACACAACACCGGCCTAGGCCCGGCGCCAATAGTGCCGCTCCCTGCAGAGCCCACCCAGGCCTCCCGCCGGAGGAGCTCTCCAGGTGCTGAAGTGGGCTCCCCAGAGCCGCAGGAGGACGATCCTGGGGCCAAAAAGGGCCTCGCAGAGGGTCTGGTCGGAGACGTGGGGACTGGTCTCTAAAAGCACTTCGGTGACTTTCATACAACCGGTTTCCCTTGTATCCCTACCGTTTTATATAGTTAAAGGCGCTAACAAGGCCAGGGCCGGTGGAGAAGGAAGGACAGGGATGGTTTTATCTTTCTATCATCAGTGCCTTGCACACAGTAGGCATTTAATAAATGCTTATTTGTGGTGACCACATTAGGACCCTGGATACCTTAGAAGGAGCTGGAGTCAGGATAAGCAAAAGTCCTTATTCTTGGTCTTTAGCGGTAGAAGTCAAGGGAAAGGCCTTGGGGACGTCACCTCGTCGTCTCCCTCCCAGAAGTGGCCCTGGCTCGTCTTACTCCACCCCCTAGTCCCCCCACAACTCTCTGTCTACACCAAACGGCCGGGCCGGCACAGGCTCGTGGGAAGGGCCATTTTCCAAGCAGGTGCTATCAGAGCAGGTCCGATGGGTAATTAGCCTCAAGTGCTCGGTTGTCCGACCCCAGCGCATTAACTCAGAGTTTCAGCCCTTCCCGTCTCCCAGGCCTATCCCTCTCATCACACCCAGGAGGGACCCAAAGGCCGGAGAGGGAGAAAATGCACTCAGGGCCTCGGGTAGATCGGGGGGAGCTCGCCTCGGGAGCGCCAGGCCGGGTACCGGGAGGGTGGGCCTCCCGCCGCCCCGCGACACCTGCCCTAAACGCTCGTCTCCCTGCGGTCCCCGGGCTCGAGGCCGGCTCCCCGAAGCCGTGCCGAGGGAAACACAGAGCAATGGGAACAGCCGGAGGCTTAAACTCAAAAGGGGAGGAGGCAGCCCGGGAGTGGCCCGAGGCGTCTCAGGGCAGGGGGGGACGACTCCGGAGACCGAAGCCAGAGCTCCGGGACGCTCAACCACATCCTGAAGTCCGGGCTGCAAATCCAGGAAGGGAAAGGAACTAAAAAGCCATTTTACCCAAAAGGACCCTGAGCCCTGAGAAGTGACGACACTGACCCCAAATCGGTCAATGGCAAATGGGGTTTGAGCCCAAACTCTGACTCCAAGCTCCGTGGTGCCACGAGGGCCAGCTGAGGGGCACACAGCAGGTGCTTAACGAAGGAGCGTGCACGAAGCAGTCACGCGCGGGACTGGGAGCGTGGGCAGGCGCACGTACCGTGACTTTGTGCTGACCAGTGAGGTTGGGCGACTCACACAGCAGCTGGGTCTCGGACACGGTCAGCACACAGGGTGTGGACCCGATGAGCACCGTGTAGTTGAGCCTGGAGTTCCCTGATGCAGGAGGGAGGAGGTTCCGGCCCTGGGGGAGGAGGGAGGTTAATGAAGGCCCTCCCTGGCTCCATCCCCTCCCCTTTCAGAGCCCACCAACGCCTGCAGGGTCCTGTCCAGCACCCGACCTTGCTCCCGAGAGATCCGGCCCGCAAACCGACAACTCTGGGGGACCCCTACCTTGAGGATGAGGGGGGAGCTGGGCTTGAGCTCCAGGATGCCAGAGGGGCTGAGGGGCTCAAAGACGGGGTCGGGGTAGTAGAGGAAGTTGGTGCTGTTGATGATGAGCAGGGACCGCACGTTGTCCATCACGAAGCCCAGTTCGTCCGGCCGGTCGCCCAGTTCAGGGGGGGTCCGGGTTGGGTTGTCGATGGAGGGGGCCTGGCACACCATGGTAGTGTCATTGTACACAACACAGGTCTGCAGACACAGGGAAAGAAGAGGTTCTGGAAGGTCAGGGTGGACCTCGGGGTCTGAGGAGGGGCTTCCAGGAGCCGTCCTGCTCCTCCAAAGCTCTGCCCCCTCCTACGCCCCAGATCTCCCCTTAAGAAACCCTGGAGACAAATGCAGAGCCCAGCCTTGGGCCAGGAGACAATGGCAGCCTTTTCTTGCTCCTCGAAAGCTTGCTGCAGGACGATAAATCCCTGCGCGCCTCCATGGACGTCCTGCACAGTCCTCCCGGCCTGTCTCCACCACCAGACTACGGCCCCCCACCGAGGGAGCCCGTGGCTCTTCCCCCGCCCCAGCTCCCTGGTCTGGGCTGCCCGGAGACGCCCCAGGGAGACAAAAGGAAGGCTTCCTGATCCGTCCCATGGGACGCCCCTCTGGGAGGGGGTGAGCAAGGGGACGGACACGGGGGCTGACTGGGCGGGGGGTAGAAGAAAATTAGCTAAAATGTGAAAGTCTCGCTGACTGAGTCCTGTCACGTGAGGACTGGTTCGTGTTTAGTTTGTCACATGGCAGCCCCCCGGGAGCTGCGGGGCAGCATCAGGCTTACAGACGTGCTCCGTTTGGCCCCGAGGAGAATCAAGGGCCTTGGGCGGCTGCGCCACGGGGACAAATGTGGGACCCGTCAGGAAGCCGCTCCGTGCGAGGGACAGACGGCCGGAGGGATGGGCAGAGCGGCCGCGCGATGCGGGGGAGTGGACGCGGCTGTGGACACAGCGGCCCCGCCTCTGTTCCACCCGCCGGCTCTGTCTGAGGTGACGCTGCCGGAGACGCGGCAGACAAAAACCGTGCCCGCGGCATTCCCCGAGCAAGGGGGGAAAGCCGCCGAGGGTCCTGGTTCAAGAAGAGCCCCAGGCCCAAGCAGCTGCTGGCTGGCATCCCCAGGGGCTCTGCTGACTCCTCCACAGGGAAGGCCCAGGCGGCGGGCTGGCTCTCGGAGCCCCCACGGTTACCCGGGCACGAGCCTCACATGGGGTGTCTCAGTACCCAGGAGCCGGTAACCCAGAGTCAGCACACCCTGGGCGTGGAAGGCTCCGAAAGGCTGGGGCTGGGAGGGGGCGAGGCTGGCGGGCCCTGAGCACCGGGCAGCTGACGTGTCCGGGGTCCCGTCCCACGCAAACACTCACATCTTCCCTCTCGGCACTGCCGTACTTGGCACGAATCCGGGGCTCTCGGACAGTGGCCAGGTTGGTGCCCGTGACGGTGAGTAGCGTTCCGCCGCTGTGGGCCAGAGGGCAGACTGGTCATCAGGGGCCAGAACTCTCCCCTCCTCCAAACCCTCCCCGGCTGGATCCGGCTCCCGGACCTGGTCACCGGCTTTGCCCGGAGCTGAGCTAGGGATGGGGCCGGAATCGTCTCCCTCCCCCAAAAGTCCGAGACAGCTCGGAATCCGACTGGCAGGGCAGGGCCGGGCCGCCATCCATTTATCTCTGCGGCTGCGCCGCTCTGTGCCAGGCCCGCTTCCGGCCAGCCTCGAGATGGTTTACGGATTAAAACACATAGTGTGAGATAAGACAATTAAAGATAAAGCAGAAAAAAGATGGAGCGAGGGGGAGCCGAGGCTTTGGGGCACCCAGGCCGAGCAGATGGCAACACTCGGGGGACGTCTGAGCCTTGGGGCCCGCCTGCCCCGACACGGGACGGACCACGGAACCCCTCTTTCCCGAGGACCAGGGCAAGTCCTTCACTCGCACAAGTAAAAGCTTTCCTGGGAACTCATTTCAAGTGGGAGTCACACGCAGGGAAGGGTCAGGGACCCGCTCCCTCCCCCACGAGCTCCCATAGCTCCCAGGGCGGAGGACAGACTCCCCAGGCCGTCCGACCCAGCCCCCCACTTATAGGGAACTATGTCTCGGAGACATGGCGGGATCTGGGCAGGGTCACACAGCTGGAAGTCTCCTTTTCCTGACTCTGAGACCATCCGGACTACGGCGCCCTGAGCCCGGTTCCGTCCACCCTGGGATGCTTCGCCCGCCCTCCCTGAGTGGACCCTGCTTGGCTGGCTCTTTCCCAGAGGCAGGTCCTGCCCGCCCCCTGCGTCTTCTACCTGTTGATACTCCACTCGGGGTCGATCTTCTGGATGGTGGGGTCCTCGGTGTAGTTGTATTTCACGTCGGAGTTGCTGAGTTCAGCCCGGTTTATGTTGATGACGATGTTGGCGCCCCCGGGGTTCTGGCCCGGTGGGGTACGGCAGCGGATTTCCCGGGAATTCCTCCTGGAGGGAGAAGAGCGGGGAGCGGTCAGCGGCTGCTGGCCCGGTCCCCGAGCCTGACCGGGCTCTGGACAAAGTCCGGACTTCTCAGGACAGTCAGCTACCGGACTAATGGGGAGCTATCGGAACCGCCGGGCTTTGAGTGAACCTTCCCTTACGCCTCCCCGCTAAAAATGGGAGAGTTTAGCCTGAATATTCCCAGGAGAACTGAACAGACTAATTCATTGCCACGGAATTACACTACAACGCCCAGGTTGGGAACCCAAAAATACAGAGTTTATGCTTCGGTACTAGATGGTGGTTTGTCTAGAAAACCCTAGAACGTTCACACTGACTGATGGCGTGTGAGCGCACACTCTCCAGCGGTCCGGGTCTGGGGCCGGGGCACTTCAGAGCTCGGACGGACCCAGGAGAAGCCTGGGCTCCCCCCTCTCCCCTGACGGCGCGGACCGCCCCTGCTCCTGCGAGCCCGCTCCCGTACCCTCAGCACCTCCCTCGGCGCTCAGCCTCAGGAGCACAGGGGCACGGCTCCCCATCAGGTGCCAAGTCAGGGGGCTCCTCCTGTCTCTGCCCTCCCTCAGCTTCCCCATTAGTCAAATGAGGTGTTTGAGTGGAATGATTCCAAAGTCCTTTCTGTCTCCATCCTCTAATTCAATTGTGGGGACCCTCTGTATTCTCTCCATTAAAGAGTCCCTCCCTGCCTCCTTGTCTGTCTGTCTGTCTGTGTGTCCATCTCTCTCTCCCTCCCTCCTTGTCTGTGTGTCTGTGTGTCCGTCTCTCTCTCCCTCCCTCCTTGTCTGTCTGTCTGTCTGTGTGTCCGTCTCTCTCTCCCTCCCTCCTTGTCTGTCTGTCTGTCTGTCTCTCCCTCCCTCCTTGTCTGTCTGTGTGTCCGTCTCTCTCCCTCCCTCCTTGTCTGTCTGTCTGTGTGTCCGTCTCTCTCTCCCTCCCTCCTTGTCTGTCTGTCTGTCTGTGTGTCCGTCTCTCTCTCCCTCCTTGTCTGTGTGTCTGTGTGTCTGTCTCTCTCTCCCTCCCTCCTTGTCTGTCTGTCTGTCTGTGTGTCCGTCTCTCTCTCCCTCCTTGTCTGTGTGTCTGTGTGTCCGTCTCTCTCTCCCTCCCTCCTTGTCTGTCTGTCTGTGTGTCCGTCTCTCTCTCCCTCCCTCCTTGTCTGTCTGTCTGTGTGTCCGTCTCTCTCTCCCTCCCTCCTTGTCTGTCTGTCTGTGTGTCCGTCTCTCTCTCCCTCCCTCCTTGTCTGTCTGTCTGTCTGTCCGTCTCTCTCTCCCTCCCTCCTTGTCTGTCTGTCTGTCTGTCTCTCCCTCCCTCCTTGTCTGTCTGTGTGTCCGTCTCTCTTCCTCCCTCCTTGTCTGTCTGTCTGTGTGTCCGTCTCTCTCTCCCTCCCTCCTTGTCTGTCTGTCTGTCTGTGTGTCCGTCTCTCTCTCCCTCCTTGTCTGTGTGTCTGTGTGTCTGTCTCTCTCTCCCTCCCTCCTTGTCTGTCTGTCTGTCTGTGTGTCCGTCTCTCTCTCCCTCCTTGTCTGTGTGTCTGTGTGTCCGTCTCTCTCTCCCTCCCTCCTTGTCTGTCTGTCTGTGTGTCCGTCTCTCTCTCCCTCCCTCCTTGTCTGTCTGTCTGTGTGTCCGTCTCTCTCTCCCTCCCTCCTTGTCTGTCTGTCTGTGTGTCCGTCTCTCTCTCCCTCCCTCCTTGTCTGTCTGTCTGTCCGTCTCTCTCTCCCTCCTTCCTTGTCTGTCTGTGTGTCCGTCTCTCTCTCCCTCCCTCCTTGTCTGTCTGTCTGTCCGTCTCTCTCTCCCTCCTTCCTTGTCTGTCTGTGTGTCCGTCTCTCTCTCCCTCCCTCCTTGTCTGTCTGTCTGTGTGTCCGTCTCTCTCTCCCTCCCTCCTTGTCTGTCTGTCTGTGTGTCCGTCTCTCTCTCCCTCCCTCCTTGTCTGTCTGTCTGTCCGTCTCTCTCTCCCTCCTTCCTTGTCTGTCTGTGTGTCCGTCTCTCTCTCCCTCCCTCCTTGTCTGTCTGTCTGTCCGTCTCTCTCTCCCTCCTTCCTTGTCTGTCTGTGTGTCCGTCTCTCTCTCCCTCCCTCCTTGTCTGTCTGTCTGTGTGTCCGTCTCTCTCTCCCTCCCTCCTTGTCTGTCTGTCTGTGTGTCCGTCTCTCTCTCCCTCCCTCCTTGTCTGTCTGTCTGTCCGTCTCTCTCTCCCTCCTTCCTTGTCTGTCTGTGTGTCCGTCTCTCTCTCCCTCCCTCCTTGTCTGTCTGTCTGTGTGTCCGTCTCTCTCTCCCTCCTTGTCTGTCTGTCTGTCTGTCCGTCTCTCTCTCTCCCTCCCTCCTTGTCTGTCTCCCCTTTGAATCCCCCCACCCGGTCACTGGGGGCAGAAGGGTCTCCCGGCGGCCAGCCCTGTGCGGCTCGATGAGGCGCGTTCCCCGTCACTCCCCGAAGGGACCGCAGGTGATCAAGGCCGAACTGCCCCCGTGTGGGCCCGGGAGGAGGCCCCGGCCAGACTCGCGCCCTCCCCAACCGGTGCCAGCCTCTCTGCGCGGGCCCTGGGCTGCTGCAAACAGCAATGATTAGTGCTGATAACTGGTAATTACCGCAGGAAAATATTTAAAGAGCCGCTCCATTATCATCCCTAATCTAAAAATTATCCACTTCGAGCCTAGGGGCTTTTGTTAACATTTCTTTTTTTCTCTCTTAAAAAAAAAAAAAAAACACAAAAATTTAAATACTTTTCCCCAGATTCATTCTCCCTGAAAGAGAGTGCCTGGGCCTGAGCCAATCCGAGGGCTGCGGTAACTCGAGCGCTCTCACAATCGCGGCCTGACCCCTCCCACTGCGGCCCTGCCCCACGTTGGGCCCCCTCAAGGCCAGTCTGCGGGAGATCCTGCCCCCCCATGGCTCCTGGCAGAGCCCTGCCTCCAGCCCTCCCTATCCCGAGCTGCCTCCCCTCTGCTCTCCCTGGGGTTTCCATGGTAACCTTCCCCCTCCTCTGGGTTTCCATGGTGATAGCTCTCCTAACCCAGGTTCGTCATGGCAGCTTTCCCCAGCGAGAGCGTCTCCGTGGTTTCCATGACAGCCCAAGGCCCACCCCCCACCTGTCCACAGCAGCCCCTCCTCCTGCTACCTCCCCCCAGGAGGCCCCCATGCCCACATACCAGGAGAAAATACAGGGTCGGCCCCCAATGGAGACAGCCACATCACTGCCGGCATTCAGGTGATTTCCTTCAATTCCAATCCAGGTACCCCCCGAGAGTGGGCCACGGGCGGGGGTCACCCGGTAAAAGGTGGGGGTCTGTAGAGAAAAGGACAGAGGTCAGGGGAGCTGCTCTGGAAGGAGACCCCCCGAGACCCAAGGTCAGGGCTGTGCTGGGAGGGGCGGCGGCTGGGGAGGAGGGGGCCAGACCAGCCTTCTGAGCCCCGGGCCACCCGCCATGTGCTCCTGGAGAAGCCGGTGCTCCCGGAGAAGCCGGTGCTCCCGGAGAAGCCGGTGCTCCCAGAGAAGCCGGTGCTCCCGGAGAAGCCGGTGCTCCCACCCCAGCCCCGAGTGTGAACGGGCCTGTCCCCCCCCCACAGAACCGTAATCAGGCCGGGGAAGCACAGTCTGCACGAGGCAAGGCGGCTGCCTCCGCATTTCCCCGCCCAGTGAACCGCCAGCGACCCGCGGGTGACTGCCCCCCGGGGGGTCTGCAGATGGCGCCTCTGGCAGGGAAGCGGGCCGGCTCGCCCGGGCTCTAGTCCCAGAGCGGAGCACCGGCGGGCAAGGCCCCTCCCGGCAGGGGGCGGCGGGGGGGGGGGGGGGAGGCTTACCACGAACGTGAACCTCTTGGGGGACATGGCGCGGTAGTGGGGGGAGCAGTCTCGCACGCACACCTCCACCAGGGCGTCGTGGGCTCGGCCGGGGCTCGCGTCTCCGATCTCACAGACGATCCTGGGGAAGCGGGGGCGGTCACCGCGGGGTCACGGCAGGAAGGGGCCCGGCCCCTTTGTCCATCTTCCAGGTGAGAAGACGGAGGCTCGGAGAGCGCGGCCACGCGCTCCGTGAGTCACCACAGCTCGGGGCTTTTCTCGAAGGCTGAAACCTTGAGTTCCCGCCCGGCTCACTCAGGGATCCAGTGGCCGCAGCTCGGAGCCTCAGCGTTCTCCCGGAGGACGGACACGCTGCTTCTCGCCCCGCCTTCTCGGAGGAGTGACAGGCGCCCCGGGCAGGCTCGGGAAGCCGCCCCTTCGGGCCCGCGGCTTGTGGGATCCCGTCCCTGCGGCCCGGGCCCCTCCTCTGCCCCCGCCCCGGCCCGCACTCACTGCTCGGCGCTGATGTACTCGCTCTCGATGGGATTGCAGATCACCTTCCCCACGCGCACGCCCAGGCGCACGTCCTCGAACTTCAGGCCCAGGTTCTCGCCGGTGATGGTGAGCCGGGTCCCGCCTTGCCGGGGGCCCGTCTCCGGAGAGAGCTGAGGACAGAGGGAAGGAGGGCGCTCGTGGCCCGGGGAACGGCGCCGGAGGCCGGGAAGGAGGCCGAGGCCGCGGTTTCAGAAGGCCTCCGTGGGGGCCCCGCGTCCGGCAGAACCCCTGCCCCTGGGGGGCGCCCTCCTTCAGCCTGCCGCTAGGCCCCGTGGGCCAGAGGGGAGCCCTCCCGCCTGGGAGGCCCTCCGGTGAGGGAGACTCGGCCGCTCTGGGGGCGCGACTGAGGATTTAGCCGTCAGTCACACGTGGGAGGGGACGCTCCCCACACAGTGCAGCCAGACCGGGATAAGACATTCGCCCCCGGCCCGGCGTCCCTGGCTTCGTGGCCTTGTCACTGAGGAGGAGGAGGAGGACATCCCAGAGCTCCGCCTGCTTTGTGTTACAGACAGCCAGAGACAGGGTCAAGGTCACTCTATGACCCGGACTGGAGGTCTGCCTGTGGCTACTGCCGGCGGTGGGAAATGGCCGAAGGGTCAGGAGAGCTTGTGGTCCCCGTGGCCACAGTTTGTGGTGAAACTCTGACCAAAGAGACAGGGTGAGCCTGTGGCCAGGACGAGCGGTCAGTCTGTGGCGAGGGCGGGTGGGGGGACCTGTGGCCGAGGCAGAAGTCAGTCTCTGGTCAAGCGCAGGGCTCGGCGTGGGGAGGAGGGATTAGGACCAAGGCTCGGGCCCAGCCCCGGCCACGGACAAAGCCGACCCACCGGCCCCCACTTCCGGGAGGCCTGCAGCCCCCTCCCTCCCGACACCGGCCCTACCTTCAGGATCTTGGGGTCCGCGCAGCGACTGTTGCCGCTGCTGGCGTGCATCCAGCCGATGTCCGGCGCGGGGCAGTGGTGGCGCAGGGAGCAGCGCTTCTCCGCCACGCACCAGCCGCACTCGAACCGCGGGTCCGCTTTGAGGCAGAGCCCGCAGCTCTCTCGGAGGGCCGAGCACTTGTACAGGTGAGCTGGGGGCAGAGGAAGGGCAGGGTCAGGGGCCCGGGCCGCCCGGCCCTTCCCTGCTCTCCACAGCAACCCCTCCGGGTCATCCCCGGTAACTCTTCATTCTCCTCCATCCTTCCCCACCAACCAAAGAGCGGGGACGGAGCATCAAGGCCAAGGTCACGGCCGGCCCGGGCCAGTCCCTCCACTCACCTTGGATGTTCTGGGGATTGTCAATGACAAAGTTCCCATTCCACACAACAGAGAGGTTGACGGGCAGGTCGCTGATGTCATTCCCTTCGTAGGTGTACTGTGGGAGGGACAAAGAAGGCACCTGGTCAGGCAGAGGGGTCAGGGACCAGTCACATTAACTGGGGAAAAGACATGATTTAGCAAAACTCTCCAGGGCCCCCAGCGGGAAAGTTCTGTTTTATGTTAAATATGGAAGAAATATATGTTAAATCCAATATACGCCGTTATTGTGCCACACAAGGAAAAAAAGAGAAGGGAAACAAAAAGCGAGCAAACAACGACAAAAAGAGTGGAAATGCTATGTCGTGTTCTGTCACACTCAGCGCCCGATCTCTCTGGGAGTGTGTGGCTCTCTTCATTACTGCTCTGTGGGAACTGGTTTGGATCCTCCCATTGTTGAAGATTTCCACTTCCATCAGCATACATCCTCATACAGTATTGTTGTTGAAGTGTATAAAGATCTTCTGGTTCTGCTCATTTCACTCAGCATCAGTTGATGTAAGTCTCTCCAGGCCTCTCTGTATTCCTCCTGCTGGTCATTTCTTACCGAGCAATAACCTTCATATACCACAATTTACCCAACCATCCTCCAACTGATGGACATCCATTCATTTTCCAGAGTCTAGCCACTACAAAAAGGGCTGCCACAAACATTTTGGCACATACAGGTTCCTTTCCCTTCTTTAGTATTTCCTTGGGATATAATCCCAGTAGTAGCGCTGCTGGGTCAAAGGGTATGCACAGTTTGATAACTTTTTGGGCATAGTTCCAAATTGCTCTCCAGAATGGTGGGATTCTTTCACAACTCCACCAGCAATGTATCAGTGTCCCAGTTTTCCCGCATCCCCTCCAACATTCATCATTATTTGTTCCTGTCATTTTAGCCAATCTGACAGGTGTGCAGTGGTATCTCAGAGTTGTCTTAATTTGCATTTCTCTGATCAGTAGTGATTTGGAACACTCTTTCGTATGAGTGGATATAGTTTCAATTTCTTCCTCTGAGAATTGTCCCTTGACCATTTATCAATTGGAGAATGGCTTGATTTCTTATAAATTAAAGTCAATTCTCTGTATGTTCTGGAAATGAGGCCTTTATCAGAACCTTTGACTGTAAAAAATTACTTCCCTTCTCAGCTTGTCTGCATTAGTTTTGTTTGTACAGAAACTTTTTAGTTTGATGTAATCAAAATCTTCCATTTTGTGATCAATAATGGTCTCTAGTTCTCCTTTGATCACAAATTCCTTCCTCCTCCACACCCGGAGAGGTAAACGATCCCATGTTCCTCTAATTTGTCGATAATATCATTCTTTATGCCTAAATCATGGACCCATTTTGTTATACAGTGTTATATGTGGGTCAATGCCCAGCTTCTGCCACACTAGGTTCTGGTTTTCCCAGCAGTGAAAAGCCATGATTTAGCAGAATTCTCCAGGGCCCCCAGAGGGAAAGTTCTGAGAGATTTAGATCTTACAGCAAAGTGCAGGGAAGGCTTTGAAGCTATGAGACCATCCCGTACCCTTGACCCACAGGCTTTTTAGGTGTCCCTCCGGGGTCACCGATGTCCGGGCTTGCTCCAGCTTCAGGCCCCGGGGCACCGACCAGGCTGGTGGAGTCAGCGGCCCCCCCAGTGAGCTCACAGGCTCAGTAAGTACCTTGCCCAGGTCACACAGCTAGGAAGTGTCTGAGATCAGATTTGAACTTAGGCCCTCCTGACTTCAGGGCTCTGTCACTGCCGCATGCAGCTGCCCCAGCCCCCTAATTTCCAGCAGACACCCTGACTCTGAACTCTGACCAGCAGCTGACCCACGGATGTAACTGCAGCGTGGATCTGCCTGGCTTTGTACGACGCCCTCGCTCTTGCCCCTGCCTCCCTCATGACCATCCCAAAGATGGCCCTTCTTAGTGCCAGGGGAGTTCCCTAAGCGTGGCACACAGGACTTTCCTAATTGTGGCTGGGCTGGTGCATGAGGTGAGACTCTGCTCCTGCAGACCCCCGTGCATCACTCGTGGCTCCTGCTCTTGCCGGGGCAGAGGGCACCTGTGCTCACCAACAGCCCCCTTGCCCGACTCCTCCCCGAGGACAGCGTTCAGCCGTTCCTCCACTTTTCACGGCTCTCAGCCTTGTGGAAAACGCCTCCAGCTAAGAGAGGCTTGGATCACCCCTCGTATCTGCCAGCTTGGGTTATTTAACTCTCCGCTGGCAAGGCGGCTCATGCCGGAGTCTTATGGACCTGGCCAGGTCACTGCCCCTCCCCTGCCCTGCCTTTCAGCAAGAATCCTGAATTCTCACGTCCGTTCCAGATAAAGCGACACCATAAGGTCCTGGTTTTTAGCCTGCACCCTGGGCCCTCCCCCACTGATCCCAACATAAGTTTCCCGTCTCCCTCACACGCATCCCCTGTCCTGGAAGACAAGATTTCCCACCCTTCCCCCGAACAAACTTTATCTTCTCCCCCGCGGGGGCCCCTGCTCACGACTCTCCTGCTCGGAGAGCTTGGTGCGTGTGTCTCACTGTCAGAAGCCCCTTTCCTCCTTCAGAGCCCAGTCTCCACGCCACCTCCTCCATGAAGCGTTTCTCCTCCTCCTGTCCCCCAGAAGCCTCGCCACCATAAAGGAACCGGCGGGGGGCCTGGGTGCAGGTCTAGCAAGGAGGGATCCGGAGAGCTTTTGGAAGAGGTGACGGGAAGTTTGGGGAGCCTGAGGATCGCAGGAAGGGAGGGCAGAGAGGGAAGCGTTCCAGGCAACAGAGAGAAGGCTGCCGACTTGCCCAGCTTAGCCTGCCCTCAGGGTGCTTCTGGTCTCACTGGAGGGAGGGGGAGAGACTGGGGTAAGAGAGCCGGGACAAAGGCCTCGTGGGCTGGAGGCCTGGGGGAGCCCATGGAAAAGCTGGATTAGAGCTGGCAATCCCAGCTCCTCTCCCCCAAAAGTCGGCAGAAGTGGATCTCGAAGGACTTCCACACATAGAGACTGGGCGGGCAAGGAGCCAGAAAACAGCCCTGGGAGGCGGTGGCAGAGAGCCTAATTCCCTCACCTGCAAAATGACGGGGCTGGCTGAGATGGGGGATCGGTAATGATTTTTAAGTCGTGGCCCCCAGGAGCAGGCTTGTGAAACCCTTCCCAATGTGCTTCTAAATGCATAAAATAAAATTCAGAGGCCTGCGAAGGAAACCTATCATGCAGAAATACGCTCATCAAAATGCAAAAAGGAAAGTCTACAAAAGAAGAGAAAACAAAAGAAAGAATTCATTTGTTTTGTCCGAGTAAACTACCTCCTTCTGGTTCCGACATTGGAGGAATCTATTACAGGGAAAACAAGTGAGAAAATCTCACAGTGAAATAGCTGAGTCTAGAGACAAGCCAGAATGAGGGGAGTGGGAGGTCACCTGCTCTCCGCAAGTGAAAAGGGGAGGAGAGGGGGTCCCCACTGGAAGGTGCTGGGGGTCCTTTGAGAGCCGGGTGATGGGCAGAACGGATGGGGAGGGGGCGGGGGCGAAGCTGATCGATGGCCACTGAGGGTTTCTAACTGAAACTGGCATTTCCAATTTGTGCTCTGACACGTCTCACTGGGGCCCTGGGCCGAGCGGGCGCCGTCCGGCCTATGGCTGTCGAGAACGCTTCCCTGGATCTCCTGGCTCTGGCTTCCCCAGACCCAGAGCGTGTGGGGGTGGGGGAGATGCAGGCAAGAAGCCCACCCCCTAACATTCACTCAGTGTCCAGGGCAGAGAGGGGCTACTGAGGGTCAGAGGACCTGCCCCGAATCCTGGTGCTTCCACTGACTACACCCCGTCAGACCCCTGGTAAGGCAGCTTGGGTGGTGCAGGACAGAGACAGGAAGAGCCAAGTTCAAGTCCTGCCAAAGACACTTGCCGGGTGACTCTGGGCAAGCCACTTCACCCTGTTTGCCTCAGTTTCCTCATCTGTAAAAGGAGCTGGAGAAGGAAACGGCAAAGTGCTCCAGTACCTTTGCCAAGAAAACCCCAAGTGGGATCATTATGTTGGACATGACTAAAAAAATGACTCAACCAAAACAATAACAAAGGCACGTAATCTCTTTTGGTCTGGACTGCCTCCTTACATCAGAGGTGGAGTTTGGCCGGGTCAGAGGTAGCAGACCGGTGAACAGATTAAAACCAGATTAAAATATAACTTTGGGCCTGTGTCCCAAAGAGATCGTGAAAAGGGGAAGGACTCCCAGGCACAAAAATGCCTAAGCGGTGGCAAGGAGTCAGAACAGAGCACACGCCCGTCCGCTGGAGAAGGGGGAACGGCAGGTGAGGGGAAAGGACCATTATCGTTCTATAAGAAATGACAAAGAGCCTGATGTCCGCAAGAGACAAGAACCGAGGCTAAGTGGAGCGAGCAGAACCAGGAAAGCACTGCGTGCAGTAACAAGATGATGGGAGGGCCAGCTGGGCTGGGCTTGGATCTTCTCGGCCGAGACAATCCAGGAGACTCATGAAGGAGACTGCCATCGGCCTCCAGAGGAAGACTGTGGGGGCTGAAGGAGGAGCGAAGCACGGCATTTTCGAAGGTTTTTCCCTTTCTCATGGTTTTTGTTTCATCTTTCTTTTACAACATGAGTAATATGGAAATATGCTTGAAATGTATAACTTACATCAGAT
Source organism: Sminthopsis crassicaudata (assembly GCF_048593235.1). Taxonomy (NCBI): domain Eukaryota; kingdom Metazoa; phylum Chordata; class Mammalia; order Dasyuromorphia; family Dasyuridae; genus Sminthopsis; species Sminthopsis crassicaudata. The sequence continues at coordinate 698,181,466 of NC_133617.1, forward strand.
TGTTTGCTGTCTTTGGGAGGGGGAGGTAAGAGAGAGGGAGAAGAAGACTGGAACTCAAAATATTACAAAAGCGAATGCTGAAAACTATCTTTACATGTAATTGGAAAAATAAAATGCCATTAAGTAAAAAATACATACACATATATATGCATGAATGTATGTGTGTATCTGTATACGCATACAAAGCTTTGGGAAAGGCTTGGGAAACAGAACAAATAAAGCCCAATAAAACACAGATGATGTTAATTTGGGGTTTTCTAAGGCATTATGCAGCCCCCTGAGGAATCCCTTCTCCTGAATTTGGCATAATGGGGCTGGGTGACTTTTAAGGTCCCTTCAAGGTTCAAAGCTATGATCACTAGGATCTTCCACACGGGCACAAGAGTGCGATTCGACAGCTACAAATGGGAGGTTCTGGTATCCAGCATCCCTTGCCGAACGAGGAGCCCAATGCACTGAACCAACCCCCAGACTCAAAGCACCATTTTCAAGGGGGGGAGCGAGTGGGAGCTGGCAGAAGGCTCAGAGGCCGCTGAGTGTGCCCTCGCTGACCTCTCCCCGTGTCCCCACCTACACCCTCTGCCAGTCTGGGCCCTGGCCATTCCACCCCCACACAGGAAGCCTTTCATTCCCTCCTCTCTCTTCAGAGCCCAGCCCTCGGGCCCCTTCGGCAAACCGACCTCCTGTCCCGTGACTGGGCAGCCCAGGCCTCCGCCACCCTGTATGATCACAGTGTCCCCAGGAGGCCCATCACATGTCTACCCATTACACAGCCAGTACCCCTCACGCCTTCACAGTCTCGTCTGGCCCATCACCCCCCTTACAAAGATCCCACGCGTTCTCCCTTACACACACTGTGCACGAGCTCATGCACACACACACTCACAAAGTCACCGCTTATTAAGCTCTTACTGCATGGACCCCACCTGACTGTGAGCTGCTTGAAAAGATTGTTTTCTGCCTTGTTTTGACTCCTAGTGCCTGGAAGGGGCCCGGCACCAAGCATGTGCTCAGAACACGTCTGCTGAGTGACCGACTGATGCTCTCCTCGTACCAGATGCCACATTAAGTCCCATATTTATTCTATGGGCACATGTACATTGTCTCAACCCTGAATGTCTATATTCTATTCACCCCCTGTTTAATCCCCTTTAACTCCAGCATTTTACCTTATTCCCTACATAATCTCTCTCCCCTCAGCTCCCTCCCTCTTTCCTTTCCTTCCCTCCTTTCTCCCTCCCTCCCTCTCTCTTCCCTCCTTCTTTCTCTCTTCTTCCCCTCCCTCCTTTCCTCTCTGTCTTTCTTTCTCCTTCCCTCCCCTCCCTTTTTCTTTCTCTCTCTCTTCCTCCCTTCCTTCCTTTCCTCTCTCTCTTTCTTTCTCTCCCCCCCCACATATACAAGCACTTGCACACTCATGTATTCTTCACTCATTCATTTATTCAAAAAGCAGCTGCCTCCCTGTGCTGTTGGGAGGAATAAAACGAGCCTCTCTCTGCAGTACTCTGTCCTTTTAACCTTAAAACTTCCAGTTATTGCCATCACCATTATTATCATTAACCCGCTACGTGCAAGATGTTACCCTAGATGCTAAGGAGAGAAAGACAAAAAGCACAAGTTCCTGCCCGCGGGAAGCTTCCGCTGCATGGGAGAGTGGGGAAGACTGGGGAAGTCACTCTACAGAGAGCCTTGAGGGACCGCCGGCACACACACAGGCACGCCCCTTCCCTCGCCCGTGTCACAAGCATTCTGGGGTGTGCACTCCAAACCCTCGGCTATTAGAGCCCCCCAAATTTTGGGGTCTCTGGGGGCATCTAGCTGACATTAACCAGGACTCTGCGCACTGGGGAAGGGGAGCTGCTGGGAGCTTGGGAGGGCCTTCAACTGACCAGCAGGGAGGCGGGAAGTTCCAGCCAGACCAGATGCTAGATGGAAAGAAAGCACTCTGGGAGCCTCCGAGGGTCCGCTTTCTGTCTGTCTCCTCTATTGGGAAATGGGGATAATAACAGCACCTGCCTCAAAGGCCCATTGCAAGGATCACAAAATTTGTGAAGCACTTGGCTGTGCTGGTATACAGTAAGTGCTTAATAAATGTTTGTTCTCCTTTCCCCTTCCTTAATATCAACATCAGTTTTCTATACATTGTTATGCTCCATACAAATACATTTTGCTTTTCTCTGTCTCCTTTTCTAACTCCTTCCCTCTTTTTCTTCCCTATTTCTTTCCTCCCCTTCTCTCTCTCTTCCTTCCTTTTCTCTTTTCATTTCCTTTCTCTTTCCTTTCTCTTCTGTTCCCTCTTTTTCCTCTTCTCTCTCTCCTCTTCCATTGTTTCCTCCCTTTCTCTTTCCTCTTTTCTTTCTTCCATTCCTTTCCCTTTTTCCTCCCTTTCTCTTTCCTTTCTTTTCCTCCCTTTCTCTTTCCTTTCTCTTCCCTTCCTTTCTCTTTCCCTTTTTCTCTTTCCTCTTTTTTCTCTTCCCTTCCTTTTACTCTTTCCTCCTTTTCTTTCTCTCCTCTTCCATTCTTTCCTCCCTTTCTCTTTCCTTTCCCCTTTCACTTCCCTTCCTTTCTCTTTCCTCCTTTTCTCTCTTCCCTTTCTCTTCCCTTCCTTTCTCTTTCCCCTTTTTTCTCTTCCCTTCCTTTTACTCTTTCCTCCTTTTCTCTCTTCCCTTTCTTTCTCTTTCCTTTCTCTTCCCTTCCTTTCTCTTTCCCCTTTTTTCTCTTCCCTTCCTTTTACTCTTTCTTCCTTTTTTCTCTCTCCTCTTCCATTCTTTCTTCCCTTTCTCTTTCCTCTTTTCTTTCTTCCATTCCTTTCCCTTTTTCCTCCCTTTCTCTTTCCTCTCTCTTACTTTCTCTCTTCCCCCCCTTTGTTCCTGCCTCTTCCTTCTTTCTCTCTCTTTGCTGTTTCTCTCTTCCTTCCCTCTCTCTCAGACACACACACTTTCGCTGGCGCTGGCACTTCCCAGACCCCCGGCCCTCCCCTGCAGGCTCCTGCACTCAGGTGAGCCCCCTCCCCTCCCGGCATCCCTCTAACTCGGAGCGGCTGCAGCTGTGTCCTATTTTTCTGTGGCTGATGACCTCAACTCCTCTCCAGCTCTTTGGGGACTGAAGTAATGTACATCGTGTCTCGCTGGGGCTCCACTGCAATTCATCATTATTTTATCTGCAGGAATTTAATTGGATCCTATCAAACTCTCCTGATACTCCCTCTTCACTTTAAACACTGCTGCAGGAAAGATAAATGCGGGCCCGGCCAGGAGAAAGAGAGCGCGCCGGGAGCCCGGGCGAGAGCGCCGCTCCAAAGGAAATCTCAGAGCCAGGAGCCCGGGAGCCTCATTTCCTTGTGCCTAACTGCATAATTAGGGCTCGCGGAGGTCCGCGCTCCTGGGGAGGAGGGGGTATGATTTATGGAGCCTGGAAATACTCGCCAGCCCCCAGGAAAACCCTGACAACCAAGGGGAGGCTCACAGACGCTCTCCTCCCACCTCCTCTCGGCTGGTCAGCGGCCCGGCTCCGGGCCCCCCGTGCTGGGATGGCGCCGGCTCGTGAGGCTGAGGGCGCAGCCCAGGGCGTGGGCCGGCCCCGGAGAAGCTCCCAAAGCAGGCCGAGCAGGGAAGGCCCTGAGCTGGCCCAGGGAGCCTTCCAATGCAGCAACCTCCCCACGATTCTGACAGGTCGGCAGCGCGCCCGTTGGACAGGTGAGGAAACTGAGGCTCATAGAGGGGGAAGGTCACCCAGCCAGGAACCAAGGCCTCCTGATGGTCACTGAGAGCCCGACTCAAAACCTGGGGTGAAGGGGAAGCCGAGGAGAAGTCCAGACTCACAGACGGGGAGAATGAGAGCAGAAAGCGACCTTGCACCTGGTCTACAGCCCCTCACCCACTGAGAGACCCGCAGCCGTCACCGCCACCGGAGTCCGGTCTAACCTTTTGCTGGAAACTCAGGCCCCCGGGAGCAAGGTCACACGCGGGTTTATGGGGTTGAGTGACTCGCCCAGGGTCACACAGCCAGCAGGTGTTAAGTGTCTGGGGCCACTTTTGAACTCGGGTCCTCCTGCCTTGGGGCCAGTGCTCCATCCACTGCGCCAGCTAGGTAGGAAGCAGCAAAGTCTCTCAGCGGGGAGTCCGGGAGGCCTGAGCTCAAATCTAGCCTCAGAGGCTTCCTGGCCACGTAACCTGGGGGACGCCATTAATCTGTCTGCCTCGGCTTGCTCATCTATAAAATGGGCATAAAAAGAGATATTTGTAAAGTGCCCTATAAATGCTGGCTTAGTAATATTAATTACTAATCAGTGCTATGAAAGCCACACTTTGAACCAAGGACTTCTGACTCAGATCCAGCACTGTTTCCAGCGTTCCACAGAGCCAAGGGTGAGAAAATGTCCCCGACGCGGTCAGAGCAAGCCCGCACCCCAATTATATCAGAGCAGGCAGCGCGCATTCGGCCGCAAACTTCTGGAGGCACTGGCTGCGCTTAGCACCGTGCCCGGTACGCAGTAGGGGCTTAATCAGTGCTTACTGCTGGACTGACCAAAGTAAAAGGTGAGTGGTCCAAGATCCAGAAGACAAAGTGAAGGGAGAAGTCGGGAATGGGATGAGGAGGGTCTGGAAGGGCAGAGCTGGGAGAGCTGCCTCCAAACACAGGCCCCAAGGCCCCTTTCCTGGCCGCTTGTGCTGGGGAGGGTCCGAGCCTGGGGCTCAGCCAATGGTGGTGAAAGGGCAGCTGGCTCAGAAAAAGATGCGAAAGGGGCAGACCCAGACGCACCAGCTCCCTTCCTGGCAACGCCCAAGACAATCACCTCCTCACCCAGGCTTCCCCATGAGAGCAGGGAAAACAGCGCCGAAAACCAGCACGGGAGATTTCATCGCATCTCAGAAGGTCTCGTTACAGGGACCTGGAAGGGCGACCAGTCAAACCCCTGCATCTGGCAGAAACCAGAAAGGATACGCCTGGAGTCAGTCAGCATTCAAGGAAGCACCTACTATGTGCCGGGCTATTGCCGGTCACAGAGGCCCCGGGAGGGAGGGAATCACAGTCAGCATTCAAGGAAGCACCTACTATGTGCCGGGTTATTGCCGGTCACAAAGGCCCCGGGAGGGAGGGAATCACAGTCAGCATCCAAGGAAGCACCTACTATGTGCCGGGTTATTGCCGGTCACAGAGACCCCGGGAGGGAGGGAGTCACAGTCAGCATCCAAGGAAGCACCGACTATGTGCCGGGTTATTGCCGGTCACAGAGACCCCGGGAGGGAGGGAGTCACAGTCAGCATCCAAGGAAGCACCTACTATGTGCCGGGTTATTGCCGGTCACAGAGGCCCCGGGAGGGAGGGAGTCACAGTCAGCATCCAAGGAAGCACCGACTATGTGCCGGGTTATTGCCGGTCACAGAGACCCCGGGAGGGAGGGAGTCACAGTCAGCATCCAAGGAAGCACCTACTATGTGCCGGGTTATTGCCGGTCACAGAGGCCCCGGGAGGGAGGGAGTCACAGTCAGCATCCAAGGAAGCACCTACTATGTGCCGGGTTATTGCCGGTCACAGAGGCCCCGGGAGGGAGGGAGTCACAGTCAGCATCCAAGGAAGCACCTACTATGTGCCGGGTTATTGCCGGTCACAGAGGCCCCGGGAGGGAGGGAGTCACAGTCAGCATCCAAGGAAGCACCTACTATGTGCCGGGTTATTGCCGGTCACAGAGGCCCCGGGAGGGAGGGAGTCACAGTCAGCATCCAAGGAAGCACCTACTATGTGCCGGGTTATTGCCGGTCACAGAGGCCCCGGGAGGGAGGGAGTCACAGTCAGCATCCAAGGAAGCACCTACTATGTGCCGGGCTATTGCCGGTCACAGAGGCCCCGGGAGGGAGGGAGTCACAGTCAGCATCCAAGGAAGCACCTACTATGTGCCGGGCTATTGCCGGTCACAGAGGCCCCGGGAGGGAGGGAGTCACAGTCAGCATCCAAGGAAGCACCTACTATGTGCCGGGTTATTGCCGGTCACAGAGGCCCCGGGAGGGAGGGAGTCACAGTCAGCATCCAAGGAAGCACCTACTATGTGCCGGGTTATTGCCGGTCACAGAGGCCCCGGGAGGGAGGGAGTCACAGTCAGCATCCAAGGAAGCACCTACTATGTGCCGGGTTATTGCCGGTCACAGAGGCCCCGGGAGGGAGGGAGTCACAGTCAGCATCCAAGGAAGCACCTACTATGTGCCGGGTTATTGCCGGTCACAGAGGCCCCGGGAGGGAGGGAGTCACAGTCAGCATCCAAGGAAGCACCTACTATGTGCCGGGTTATTGCCGGTCACAGAGGCCCCGGGAGGGAGGGAGTCACAGTCAGCATCCAAGGAAGCACCTACTATGTCCCGGGTTATTGCCGGTCACAGAGGCCCCGGGAGGGAGGGAATCACAGTCAGCATCCAAGGAAGCACCTACTATGTGCCGGGCTATTGCCGGTCACAGAGGCCCCGGGAGGGAGGGCCAGGGCTGAGAACCGGGTCTCTGTTCTCTCGGGGCCTGACTCTTTCCGGCCGGGGGGACAATCACAGAGCAAGATGAGTTTAAATCCTGGCCCTGCTAGCCAAGTGCTCTTGGGCAAATCACATCATTTCTGGCTTCCTCGGTTCACTCACCTATGAAGTGACCCCCTCTCAGGGACACTGTTAGGGTAAAATACATATAATGTATGGAATTAGGACAATAGGTAATATCTGTAAAGTGCACCATAAATAAGCCTTGAGCTTACACATAAACATTGGTCATTATTATTAGTCCCGCTGTCCCACAATGCCTCTGTAACCATCTGCTAAATCAGCAAAATAAAATAAAATTTTTTTAATAAATTTAGGATGGTTTGGATTAAAACACACACACACACACACACACACACACACACACTGCATCTGATTACAGTGCAGCCAGGTGGCGCCCTAGAATGGAGAGCGCTGCTCTGAAATCAGAGAGATTCATCTTCCTGAGTTCAAATCCTGTCTCAGACATGGTCTAGCCGGTGACCCTGGGTAAGTCATTTGACCCTGCCTGCCTCAGTTTCCTCATCTGTCAAATGAGCTGGAGAAGGAGAATTCCAGAAAACCCCCAAATGGGGTCACAAAGAGTTAAACCAAATGACTGACTTTCACTGCTACTGAATTAAATTTTTTAAAATTGTCTTTTCTTTGCAATGTCTGGAGAACCTCTACTCTGCAGAGGGAAAGGTCGGCGCCAACTTGGGGCAGGTGCATGGACACGACCACATGCCACGAGAACGGGCGCTGCAGACAACCCACTTCCTCCGAGTCACCGGGACCGAGAATCCCAGCTCGCTTACGGCTTCCCAGAATGATCCTTGAAGCTCCATAGGATTCAACTTCTTTGGTTTAGAAATAAGGGGCGTCTATAGTCACTTCTGACTGAATCTATGCCCCAAGACTCCCTCCCTGCCCCATGTGTTTTTGTCTCTGTATTCCCAGTGCCTAGCACATAGTAGGGGCACAAGAAATGTGTCAGGCCTGGCTTCCTCCTCCTCAGCAGCTGCTGAACAAGACCTCAAGGATGCTCCTGAGGCCCGGGTTCCGCCCCGTCTCCACCTAAGACCTCAAGGATGCTCCTGAGGCCCGGGTTCCGCCCCCGTCTCCACCTAAGACCTCAAGGATGCTCCTGAGGCCCGGGTTCCGCCCATCTCCACCTAAGACCTCAAGGATGCTCCTGAGGCCTGGGTTCCGCCCCGTCTCCACCTAAGACCTCAAGGATGCTCCTGAGGCCCGGGTTCCGCCCCGTCTCCACCTAAGACCTCAAGGATGCTCCTGAGGCCCGGGTTCCGCCCCGTCTCCACCTAAGACCTCAAGGATGCTCCTGAGGCCTGGGTTCCGCCCCGTCTCCACAGGGCTGTGCAGTGGCTAGCACGCCAGGCTGGGAGTCAGAGGGAAGGAGTTCAAGTCCACCATAGACCTCTGACACTTACAGTGGTGTGACCTTGGACATGTCCTTAACCCCGCCTGCCTGCTACCATGTTCTAAAGTCCTTCCTGGCCCCCGTACTCTGGGGTTCTAAGATCTCTTCCAGTTCTAAGTCAGGATCGTGTGGTTCTAGAGTCAATGATCCTTGGATTCTAGAGTTAGGATGGATCATCAATTTCAAGTTAGAAAGGTCTCCACAGGTACATGATCCACAGCACCCCAGAGTGCAGCCAGAACCAGATTAGAAAGCAAGAATGAAATATATAAATATTTACAAATAAATCAATAAATATAATGTTTAATGAAAAAGACAATGGTAATATGAGGTTTTCCAAGTCAATATGCAAGGGAGGGATCCTCATGGATGGTTCACTGGCCCCAGTTCCATTTCAATCTTGTCTGACCCTCCCCCTCTATAGGGAGGAAAAGAGACCCATTGTAATCCCGTGACTTGTTTAAGGTCGCTTAGACACCCACTGAGGCACATGCACATACGTGCAAGCTCACACTCCCTCGTTCCTGGGGTGGTCCAACAGCACTGGGACACCCGACACAGAACAAACATCCCCACCGAGCCCCATCCTCTTCCTCCGCGATGGGTGCCGGGAGATGCCCCCGCAGGAAGCGCCCCCATCTCTCTTTCACGGGCATCTCCCAAGCAGACCTTCCCATTAGCCCGCACTCCTCCATGTCTACGGCACAATGATAACTGACATTCATAATGATGGCCTGGAGGCTCCGCAAGAAGCTGAAGTGTCTTTTGAATCATCAAAGAAAGATTCAATTAGGCTTCATGTAGTTTCACTGTTAAGAGTGTTTTATTATATTCTAATTCTTGGAAAATGGGTAATCCATGCGTGGTACCTTTCTAATAATCAGAATCTTAGATTTGACAGAACCCTGCATTCTTTGGCTCAGCCAGAGAACAGGGCGTCTTGCTAGAGCTGCCTGCTGTAGCAGAAAGCAGCTGTTCGGAGAAGGACGACCTGCCCCGGTCCATCGCCATGGCCATGGGGGCTGTTCTTCAGTCTGGGGGACTCTCTAGATCACAAAAAGATAATGGTCGCTCCTATCTGAAGAGTGAGTTAAATTCCCTGGGCCACTTTCATATCCGTAATCTAACTGGATTGTCTAACTGTCCTGAGAAAAGGATTGTTGTACCCATTTTGTGGATGGGAAAATTGGGGTTTCTCATCTTCTTCAAACAGCCTCCTCCACTCCAGAGAGGTCATTTTAAAAACAGGCCCTTTGAGGACCAAAATATCCGAACCACCATGGTTTGTGGGAGCCAAGAATGGGAAATGACGTGGGTTCTCCCCCAGATGGGGAATGAATGAACAAACTACAGGGTGGTGAAAAAGCAGTAAGAAAGGACGGACGCGGCTATTTCAGAGAAACATGGGAGATTCACACGAGTAGACCCAAGGGGAGGGAAAGAGTCAGAAGAATGTACATAAGCAGTGATGACCGGTCCAAGTCCAGGCGCCTCCCACCTTCTCAGTGGTTTTGTTTCCGTGTTTTTCTTTGTTTCGGGGAGGCCTCGGTGGGGAGACGGGAGAGACGTCCACAAGGGACTGGGATGTAAGAATAACGTGCACGAAGAGATCACCCAACGCGGAAGCTAAATTCTGTTTAGTTAAAATAACCAACCGTGGTCCGGGAGAATGGGTAGTGGAATATAGTGAGAAGCGGGCAATGTAGTTTTGAGCAACTATTTTTGTCTTTATTACAAAGACAGGTTCAAGGGGTTTGGTTAGGAAATCTATATGTGGAAATGGCCATGGATGTTTTTTTTAAACACAAACATAAATATCAATACAATTTTTAATAACAGTGTTCTTGAATGTATTTCATTTCCTCACCCAAACTCCTTCCAGGTCTGAGCATAAAATCCCTAGAAATAAGGGCCTTGGAGGCGGGCATAAAGGCATGAAGCCTTTCCGAGATGAAAACACCAGAGATTTGCCAGGAAACCGCCAGGATAGGAGCAACGTCTCCTGGCACCAAAAGCTCCTTCTCAGGTCAGGGTCCCGCCATCTCACCACGGAGGGGGCTCCCTCCCCAACACGTTGATAAGGCAGTGCAAGCTGTCTTGGGCTCAGAAGCTGAACGCCTTGCCCACAGTCAGACAAGAGCAAGGATCAGGAAGCAGCAGAGGGAAGAACTCCGTGCACGTCTTGCTACAAGCCGGTACAGCCCAGCTAGCCACCACACAGGCATCCCAGCCAAGATAGGCCCTGAGCTACCAGCGCTCTCTGAAGGCACTCAGGATCAAGGAGCTCTTACCTCCCCCCTTCAGGGTAATTCCCCCCGGACCCTGCACTGGAACGTTGGAGCAACGACACTGGTGATGGTGTAGCCCCGGCCTCCGGCAGAGCAGCTTTCCCAGAAGGACCAAAGAGACAGGATTTTCTGTTTTAGCCTTTGTTTTCCAAAGCTCAAGAAACCCAGATCTCTGATTTACACTCGAACAGGAAAGGTGTTAGCCTGCTATCAATAAACATTTGCTGACCTAAATGACTAAATAATTGATCATAAAGAAGTACTAAGTACTTTGTATCTCATTAGAAAAGCATCTGTAGTGTGGACTTAGCCAGCAGGGGGTTCCTAACTTTTCCCCCTGCTATTCACTGGCCTGCTTTATTAAGTGTGCATACTTCTAGCTAAAAAAAGTGGGAATATCGAGGTAAACCCATATTTAATGATGGGCTGGCTTCCCCCTTAATCATTCCCCTCCAACTAAAAGAAGTTATTGTGAAAACAAGGGTATTTCACTCTCCCTGAATGCACTGCCCGGGTCTTAAGGACAAAAATAAAATCAAGGGTTCTAGAATCAACACAAACAGAGCTGATTCTCATTTTACAGAGGGAGAAACTGAGGTTCCAGCTTGCTCCAAAGTCCTGTGCTCAGTGGATGACAGCAAGAACCAGGATCTCCTGCTTTCTGGGGGAATCTTTTCCTTAGAAGACCCCACTTTAGGAGGTGGAGAGGCTGGGAAGAGAGCCTCCAGACACAGGAATCAGTCCCCTAAAGCAAGGAGACTTAAGTCTCATGGCATCCAATATGGCGCCCACTCGCAAGCTCAGTCTCACCCACTCTATTTTCCCGGACTCAGCCACGGAACCCCAGAAGCAGAGACTGGTTCAGGGACTTCGCTGGGACAGGTAAGAAGACTCCTTTAGAAGGCTATAGGGGAGCCCCTCCTCTGCCCCAGAGCCCCCCAGAATGCTGCCACACAAGCAGCGGCAAAGGCGGGACGGGAATCCAAGATTTCCCGCCTCCAGACCAAGTCTCCTCAAGCCTCTCTGTGCCCGAGAAGTAAAACAGTCACACTGTATAGCCAAGTCACTCTGCGGCCCCGCAGGGCCTTCCCTACAGACCTGGGCCCGGCTCTGGGAGCCCACACTGCCTGTCCCTGGGCTCCTAAGTCAAGTTCTGTCTCCAGAAAGGCTGCGTTCCACTCCCTCAGCTTGCAATCAGTGCGGGTGAATAGCTGCATGACGATGGGATAATTAGAGCCAATCTGGTGGCCCAGGAGGGAGCCCAGCGCAGAGCTCATCGCAGCCACTTTACTCTCTGGATGACTGTGGGCAAAAGCAACTTGTTCTCTCTGAGACTCAGTCTCCTCATTGGTGAATTGCAGGGGGCCAAGCTCAATAGCCTCTGAGACCCCTCCTGGCCCAAAAATCTGTGATCTCTGACCCCTTGTTTCTCCTTTGTAAAATGCAGGGGCTGGACTCGATGGCCTCTAAAGTCCCTCTGGCTGGCCAAGTGTGCAGCACCCATGAAAGCATGGAAGGGAGAGAGAGAGAGAGGAAAAGCAGACACACTGCCCCTCCTTGCTCTTATTCTAGCTCATAAAGAATCTCCAATGGTGGAGAATTGTCCTGTTCTCTCTTCCCTTTCCCTAAGATCAGGAAATCAAGATTTGTCCCCCTTGTTTTTTCGTTGTGCTCCCGCCTTCACTTGCATGCCCCAAGGGGCTCCCCTCCTTCATTTCTGGGTCCAGCCTTCCTATACAAGCTAGCCATTTAGGTTTTGGGTCATCCCTGCCTCCAGCTGGTGCTCAATGAGCAGGAAAGTTGGGGTACTTTGGTCCTCAGTCCCTTGGCAGAGTCCCTGGAACAGACCAGAGCATTCACCTCAAGGGGAAGCAAAAGCCTAAAGCTCAGATACGCTGTCCCCAAAGGAAGATGGAAGCCCTCCGACTGGGGCCCCGCTGGCCCAGATTCTGACAGGTTCTCCTAACCTTTGATGTGTGCTTGCAGCTCCCCTGCTAACTACTGGAACACTCCAAGGGGGTCTCACTTGACCACAAACTTCCAGATGCAAAACCAGTTTTAGAACCTAGGTCTCCGGGTTCCCAGAAGGCCGCTGTTTTCCATTCCACCCCATTTTGAGCTTGCTGGGACTCAGGACTCAGAATCTAATTGGGAAGAACTCCCAGGGTCGTCGGAGCAAGAACCTTCTCTAAAGTGTCCATGAGTCACCCAGCCTCTGCCTGAGAGCTCAGGGGAGAAAGGCCTCGAGCCCAAATCTCCACCCCCCCCCCCCAGCCCATTCCTCTCCAAGCTGAACCAAGCGAGTCCTTCTCCCACACAGCAGCTCTTCCAACACTGTTGTCTCCTCAGAGTCCACCCATGACCAAGGTCAGCATGAGTCCTATTCACTGACAGAGTCTATTCAGTCCCCTGGCCATCCTCAGGTTGTCACAGATCATGAGACCCAGGGATGGGTCAGACCTCAGCCCTCGGAGGGATCCCGGGGGCTTCTGGGTTGACCTGGGTAAGGGGCCTCCAAAGGCCGGGCACCCCGGCAAACAGCCATCTCCCAAAGGAGCTCGTGGCCATTTGGCCGAGGGCCTGGGCATTCATAAACCACCAACACAACACACTTCACAAACGCAACGAAAGCACACAGGACGCGCTCACCGCCCACCCGGCAGCACACAAAGGAGGCCACAACCAAGATGCCCAGGGACACAAAGAGCCAGGAATGCTAGAGCTGGGGCTGCAGCTGGGACAGAGGGAGGGAGGAGAGGGCCTTTATGGGGTAGGAAATGGAACGTACCTATTATACTTGTAATGTGCTCACAGTTTCAGAGGCACCTTCCCGGCTAATGAAAATTTAAGAATATATTTTCCATCGTTATGTTGAAAGGTTAAATGATCGTGTTTGGTCTATTAAAGATGGAAAAGCAGGGGGAAATTTGGAAAGTCTTCAGAAGACACTGCTCTTTGTTACTCCAAATGCCAAAGCAATTTTTAAAAAAGTAAATGTTTTAGAAAAGCCCCCACCTCCTCCATGAGAAAGGTTTGTGACATCCTTTCCCTCCTGTGGACTGCCCCCAAAATGGCCTTTGTTCCCCATAAGCATGAGGATGGAGGGGAACAGGACGCAGCCCTAAGCCACAAACTCTGGGGCACGTCCTCCCCCTGACCGGCCACCCTCAGGGCTAGGGCCACCCGAGAAATCTTCCCCTGGGTGTGTGGCCCCAGGGCAAATGAGCATCCTCAGGCCAGGAGAAGAGAAACCTCCTGAGGCAGGAGGGTCACAAAAGACTACCAGACCGGGAGGGACCAGCTGGGCAAGTCACTGAACCTTTCTCGGCCTCCCAGGCCCATAAGGACCTGCGGGAAGATCCGCCCAATCAAGTCCTTAGAAAGCCTCTTCTTCCCAGGGCCCCCCCCCCCCCTCCGAGCCCCTCCACCCACGCTGCCCGCTTGGGGCCAGGCCGGTCCAGCCAGAGCGCCCCCTGCGGGGACCCAGCCCCACGGACGCCCAGCTCGGCCCCCCGGGATCAGGGCTCCGTCCCCCGGCTCGGGCAGAGCGGGGCGGGCTCACTCACCGACGTGTTCTGGCACTGGATGCTGGTGCTGTTGAAGCGCAGGGCGGTGACGCGGGCCGGGCTGCCGGGGATGTGGAAGATGCACTCGTAGTTGCGCTGGCCCGACTGCGGCTGGGGCAGGTTCTTGGCTGTGAGCGTGATGGGCTTCACCACGCCCACCGGCACATAGATCTGCGTGGACGGCAGGATCTGAGGGCAGTCCTGGGGAGCAAAGAGAAAGGGGTTCAGCGAGTGGCCTCTGGGGCGCTGGGAGGGGCCTGCATCCGACCCATGCATTTTATAGCTGGGGAAACTGAGGCTCGCAACATAACATGGCTTGCCAGGGTCACTGAGCTAGAATAAAGGAGGCCAGCTCCAGAGCGTTAAAGGAGACTTCAAATGCATAACAACCCAAGCCCCTGGCTTACAGATTAGGAAACTGAGGCTCAGAGGGGCTTTGCTAAGGTCCTGGGACTCTGCTAATGACAAGTCCAGGGTCGCAGGCTTTCTGACCCCAAATCCGACACAGCCTTTCTCTGCTCGGTCCCAGAAGAAAGAACAAGAGGTGACAGCGAGAGAGTCAGAAGTGGAAGGGATCTCAGAGATCATCTGGTAAAACCCCCTGCCCATTTTAAAGATGAATAAACAGAGGCCCACATTCTCCCAAAGGCTGACTTGCTGCGCTGGCTTCAGGTTTGGATCCCAGGAGGTCTGAGCATCCTGGTCCCTACCCCCAAAGTGCCCAAATCATGAAACAATAAAGACCTGTCACAAAACCCTCATTAAGAAATTAAAAGTAAATTTTCAAAAAATGTACAAGTTGATTATTTTACAGATGAGGACATTGAAATCTCGTAAGGTCAAGAATTCAGGCGGGATGAGCTACTCTAGATGCTGAGATCTGGATTCTAATCCTGACACTTCTAGGGGCTGTCGATTACCTCACCTCAGTGGGTCTCAGTTTCCTCATTTGTAAGAGAGAGCTTGAACCAGACCCCAGACTCGGGGGTGGAAGGGGCCTTAGAGGACCGGCTTCCGAGAGTGTGGGTCACAACCCCTTATGGGCTCTTGTACCTGGGAGCTGTGAAATTGTGTTTGATTATCAGGGAATGTTTGATTTGCATGACTATTTTATACAACTATGCAGTTATATAAATTGTATATATAGGATATGATTATAATACTATAAAAGTAACTATATTTATAAAACTACATGTAATGTAATAATAACATAAAAGTAACTATATATAGATGTTATGTAAACTACATAATATGATATATGTTATAATCGGGTCACAGGTGGAAAAAGTTGAAGAAGCCTTGATTTAGACTAAGCTCCTCATTTTACATATGAGAAAACTTGAGGCCCACAAGGGTTAATTAGCATGTCTGAGTCCACAGGGGAATGAGAGTTGGGATTCGAATCCAGGTCCAGATCCAGCAGACTTTGTGATGCTGCCCCAGGGGCCCCACATCCCTCTGAGCTCCCGCTGCCACGGCCCTGGTACATCACGGGAGCTGCCAGGGGCTGGATGGGGACAGCTGGCCAATAACGAGGGTCTTCGTTGCGGAACAGAGAGGGGACCAGCTGAGGTTTGGGGGTGATGGAGAAATCAGGGACCAGGCTTGGGGGGGGTCTCTGGAGTGAAGGCGGGGAAGGGCAGCTGCTTCAAGGCCAGGGAAGTGGGGAGAGAACAGAAATAGCCCGGAGTCGGGCAGAAAAACAGCTCCGGGTCTCTGGGGTCAGCCCCTTGGGCAACAGGAGCCTGATGCAACCCGCTCTGCCTGCTTGCAGGGCCCGAGGTGGCCGGGGAATACAGGCCACGGAGCCGAGTCCCCAAGAGCCACCGCCTTTAAATAGAGAGAATTAATAACCTGTTTGGAAAGCCAGCCCAACCGCGAGGCTCCCCGGGGAAGGCGTCTCCGACCCGGGTCCCGAGGGCCCCGACTGCATGGGAGACCTGAGACAAGTTTACTTTTTCTGCCACAGCGGGAAAGCTAATTCTGGGAAGAGTCACCAAGGCACTGACAGGCGGCCCCATCTGCCTCCTTCCCAGGCCTGGGGACAACTCCCAGGCTGCCCTGGGCCATCCCCCCCCAGTCCCGGGACGCTGGGATGGGTCTCGAGAACCAGCGGCTCCTTCTCCAAGTTCTTGCCCCACGGCGGCCATCACCACCCAGGGCCCGGCCCGGGAGAGGCTCTCCTCCCGCCAGGGGTCAGCTTTCTCCTGGTAAGCCCCTCTCTGCTGCCCCCACCCCCGCTGCCAGCTGTCTCCATGGCTTTCCCCTGGGTGCTGCCATCCTTCCACCAGCGACGGGCCCCATTCCCACTCGTCCATCACAGGGGGGCGAGACATCCCTCTGCTCGTCCTCCTGGATGCATCTCCACAGACAGCTCTCCCATCATGGCCACCGCCTCCTGGGCCGAGGGTTACCCCCTGAGCCCCACCTCCATGTCACCCACATGTCTCAGGTTCTCCCTAACTCTGGCCTCCTGTGGGGTCTTTGGGGCGCACCCCTCACGAGGAGGCCCAGTCAAGAACTGCACAGATGGCCCAAAACCCCGGGCTGAGAAACACCTTGCAATTTCTGAAATCCGGAGGCAAGCTGATGGAGCCCAGGGGCTCTGAGCTCCAATCCTATCTCAGACATTTACAAGCTCTGGGAGCCTCGCTCAGCCTCCAAACTCCTTCATCAAAGCATGAGGACAAGAGCCCCAAGCGCTCAGGGATGCTGGGAGCAGCGCGGTACCTACTGTTGTTCTAGCTTTATTAGCTACCCACACCTAAGGCTAATGGGGCCTCTCTGTGGCAGCCATTCACCTCCGCAAGGACCACCCCGGGCCTCCACGGGCTCAGGACTGGGCTGGAGTCGGGCCCGGAGAGTCGTCCTCAGACCCCCAACGCCTCAGCCCTTACCTCGTTCTCGGCCCTTCCACTGCTGGAGACTTGTCCCCCCCAAGAACCCGGAGTCTCCCCAGGAGCAGAGATCCTCGCTGCCCACTATTTCCCAACAGCACCAAGTTCAAAGTAAGCCATCAGGGAAGACTTGTTTAGTGGGGGGGGGGGGGGGGGGGCTGAAAAAATGATTGATTTGTTCAATGATTCAGTGAAGTTAGAGAGAACCTACTCTGGGCATAGGTGTGATGTTTCCGGGGGGAATCCAGATGTGCTTCCAGCTGTTGCTTAACTTCAGTGTTTATGCTACAAGGGTAGGGATCCACCTTTGCCCCACTGCTGTGTTGCCCAGTGGAGATAGGGGTGAGAAGCAAAAAAGAAGGCTCTCAGGGGGTGCCTTTTCTAGATGTTCCTTCTCTTGCCCCAAGGCAGGGAGGGGAACCCCAGAAACTCCCTCAATAATTGAGGAGTCCCCCCTTCTTCCATTCTGGCCCCCCCAAAGAAGAGACTTCTAGCAGAAGGGAAAACAGAACCTTATTCCCCTACAAAGAGGAGGCCCTCAGGTGCCTCCGTAAAGAATGATAAAGGAGCTGATTTTGTTTCTCAAGTTCAAACTGAACACCGGCTTCACCACGTATCCCCTCACAGGCCTTCTTCGTCCGTCTCCAGGTCCTCGTCCGCAGCATCCCCTTGGAATTAGGTTAGGGCCACGTCTCTAGTGAGCTTTAAAGTTGCAAAGTCACAAGTAGCTACAGTAAGCTATCCCCGGCGGTCATCCACGTGCCTGCTACACAGTAACGATAACAAATAAGCTGCTAAGGGATTGAGTTGAGAGGAGTTGTCATTCAAAACTCACTGATGAGGAAACGCGATCTCCTCGCTGAGGTCAGAGCAGAAGCATCATATACTTCACTCCTAGACAGGTAGGTGGCCGAATGGACAGCACTCTGGGCCTGGTCAGGAATATCTGAATTTAGACACTAAGTAGCTGGCTGACCTAGCCTCAGGTTCCTTATCTGTAAAGTGACCTAAGGATCAAATGAGATAATATCATGAAGCACTCAGCACAGTGCCTGGTACACAGAAGGTGCTAGATTAATGCTTATTCTCTTCCTTTCCAAGAAGTCTTCCCTGACAAATGCAGAGCTCCCCCAACTTTCCTCCCTCTGAATAGGAGTCATCATCAGAAATGCCTAATGAGCACATGGATTGTCTTGACAACTCCCAATGAAACTGAGTTTCCAAGGGTCAAAGAAAAGGGCTTCAGAGACCTAGGAATTATGTGGCTGAGCATACAGTTGGCAATTACTAAGTGCTTACTGCCTGCCTGACCCCCAGCTTTCTTCAGCAGAGGAGAAGTAAATTCCAAGCAGTCTCCAGGTCTAATGTTGCCTGTGTAAACAGAGCTCTGACCCTCGATGTCCCGAGGTCCCTTTTGGTGCTAAGGAGCCGTGAGGCGGGTACACAAGGGGTGCTTAGAGGCTGCCCAGACCCGGATTCTTCCCTTCCCCCTCCATGTAACAGAGCCACCGGGGCCCTGCTTCCGCTGGGCTCGGCCGGGCCGTCCGCAGTCACCAGCGGGACAGAGAACAGAGGCCATTGTCCACCTCCCGCCCTTGGGAGCACACACGGCGCGGCCGCGATCTCACCTCCCACTCCCCGCTCTCCAGCTCCTTTCTCCCGCCCGTCCCCGGGGACCTCCACTTCCTCCCGGCTGCATTCCACACACATCCCTCTTGGCCCCAGCTCCCCAACCCGCCCCACGCCCCCACTTCAAAACAGGAAGCACCTGGCTCTGCAAGATGGCCGCGGAGCGCCGGCCACCGAGACGCCCTGCTCCAACCTGCCGGCCCGGGCACCCCTCCAACCGCCCCGGAAAGGCAGGCCCTCCCCCGGGAGGGAAGGCCTGAGCCTCGTCTCCACCGGCACCTTCCCGCCCGGCCTGGCTAACGGCCTGTGGCCGGCAAAGCCGCGGCAGCCCGGGGCGGTGGGAGCCGCTCTCACTGACCCCTCCCTGCCGGGAGCGTAAACAGGTGGGCCTTGTGTCCGTGCGCCGTGCCAGGGTCCTCCGGGGTCCCTCGGGCCGTTCCCACCAGCCGGAAAAGCCTAAAAGGGGGAACTTCTCCTCCTGGCAAAAGCGGCCCCCAACACCCAGAGGCGCAGGGGCCTGGAGCCTGGAGAAAGCCTCGTCCACCTGTGCTCGGTACCGGCTCCTCTGTTAAACCATGAGGGGGGGCACGCGGCCCAGCGGGGTTCACCGACTTCCCCTGGGAATGGCGCCCCCAGCCCCCAGCCTTGCCGGCCTGACCGCCTCCAAGGCCCCCCCACAGTCCCGTTAAAAGAGACTGTCCGGCCCAGGGCGCTCCTGGGCTGCCCCAGCTGTTGGAGTAAAAAGAGCAGGGGGAGAGGGCGAGCCAGAGAGAGAGCCTTCGGTACCTAGTGGTGGTGGTAGTGATGGTAGTAGTACTAGGAGTGGTAGTAGTAGTAGGAGTGGTAGTAGTAGTAGTACTAGTAGTGCTGGTAGTAGTACTAGGAGTGGTAGTAGTAGTAGGAGTGGTAGTAGTAGTAGTACTAGTAGTGCTGGTAGTAGTACTAGGAGTGGTAGTAGTAGTAGGAGTGGTAGTAGTAGTAGTACTAGTAGTGCTGGTAGTAGTACTAGGAGTGGTAGTAGTAGTAGGAGTGGTAGTAGTAGTAGTACTAGTAGTGCTGGTAGTAGTACTAGGAGTGCTGGTAGTAGTACTAGGAGTGGTAGTAGTAGTAGGAGTGGTAGTAGTAGTAGTACTAGTAGTGCTGGTAGTAGTACTAGGAGTGCTGGTAGTAGTACTAGGAGTGCTGGTAGTAATAGTAGTAGTACTGGTAGTGGTAGTAATAGTAGTGGTGGTGGTAATAATACTGGTAGTGGTATTAGTACTAGGAGTGCTGGTAGTAGTACTAGTAGTGTTGGTAGTAGTACTAGGAGTGGTAGTAGTAGTAGTAGTACTGGTAGTGGTAGTAGTACTAGGAGTGCTGGTAGTGGTACTGGTAGTAATAGTAGTGGTGGTAATAATACTGGTAGTGGTAGTAGTACTAGTAGTGCTGGTAGTAGTACTAGGAGTGGTAGTAATAGTAGTAGTACTGGTAGTGGTAGTAGTACTAGGAGTGCTGGTAGTAGTACTAGGAGTGTTGGTAGTAGTAGAAGTGGTAGTAGTAGTAGTACTAGTAGTGCTGGTAGTAGTACTAGGAGTGCTGGTAGTAATAGTAGTAGTACTGGTAGTGGTAGTAATAGTAGTGGTGGTGGTAATAATACTGGTAGTGGTATTAGTACTAGGAGTGCTGGTAGTAGTACTAGTAGTGTTGGTAGTAGTACTAGGAGTGGTAGTAGTAGTAGGAGTGGTAGTAGTAGTAGTACTAGTAGTGCTGGTAGTAGTACTAGGAGTGCTGGTAGTAATAGTAGTAGTACTGGTAGTGGTAGTAATAGTAGTGGTGGTGGTAATAATACTGGTAGTGGTATTAGTACTAGGAGTGCTGGTAGTAGTACTAGTAGTGTTGGTAGTAGTACTAGGAGTGGTAGTAGTAGTAGTAGTACTGGTAGTGGTAGTAGTACTAGGAGTGCTGGTAGTGGTACTGGTAGTAATAGTAGTGGTGGTAATAATACTGGTAGTGGTAGTAGTACTAGTAGTGCTGGTAGTAGTACTAGGAGTGGTAGTAATAGTAGTAGTACTGGTAGTGGTAGTAGTACTAGGAGTGCTGGTAGTAGTACTAGGAGTGTTGGTAGTAATACTAGGAGTGGTAGTAATAGTAGTGGTGGTGGTAATAATACTGGTAGTGGTAGTAATACTAGGAGTGCTGGTAGTAGTACTAGGAGTGCTGGTAGTAGTACTAGGAGTGGTAGTAATAGTAGTAGTACTGGTAGTAGTACTAGGAGTGGTAGTAATAGTAGTGGTGGTGGTAATAATACTGGTAGTGGTAATAGTAGCGGGTAGTAGTGGTAGTAGTACTAGGAGTGCTGGTAGTAGTACTAGTAGTGTTGGTAGTAGTACTAAGAGTGCTGGTAGTAGTACTAGGAGTGCTGGTAGTAGTACTAGGAGTGGTAGTAATAGTAGTGGTGGTGGTAATAATACTGGTAGTGGTAGTAGTAGCGGGTAGTAGTGGTAGTAGTACTAGGAGTGCTGGTAGTAGTACTAGTAGTGTTGGTAGTAGTACTAGGAGTGCTGGTAGTAGTACTAGTAGTGTTGGTAGTAGTACTAGGAGTGCTGGTAGTAGTACTAGTAGTGTTGGTAGTAGTACTAAGAGTGCTGGTAGTAGTACTAGGAGTGCTGGTAGTAGTACTAGGAGTGGTAGTAATAGTAGTGGTGGTGGTAATAATACTGGTAGTGGTAGTAGTAGCGGGTAGTAGTGGTAGTAGTACTAGGAGTGCTGGTAGTAGTACTAGTAGTGTTGGTAGTAGTACTAGGAGTGCTGGTAGTAGTACTAGTAGTGTTGGTAGTAGTACTAGGAGTGCTGGTAGTAGTACTAGTAGTGTTGGTAGTAGTACTAAGAGTGCTGGTAGTAGTACTAGGAGTGCTGGTAGTAGTACTAGGAGTGGTAGTAATAGTAGTGGTGGTGGTAATAATACTGGTAGTGGTAGTAGTACTAGGAGTGCTGGTAGTAGTACTAGTAGTGTTGGTAGTAGTACTAGGAGTGCTGGTAGTAGTACTAGTAGTGTTGGTAGTAGTACTAGGAGTGCTGGTAGTAGTACTAGTAGTGTTGGTAGTAGTACTAGGAGTGCTGGTAGTAGTACTAGTAGTGTTGGTAGTAGTACTAAGAGTGCTGGTAGTAGTACTAGGAGTGCTGGTAGTAGTACTAGGAGTGGTGGTGGTAATAATACTGGTAGTGGTAGTAGTACTAGGAGTGCTGGTAGTAGTACTAGTAGTGTTGGTAGTAGTACTAGGAGTGCTGGTAGTAGTACTAGTAGTGTTGGTAGTAGTACTAGGAGTGCTGGTAGTAGTACTAGTAGTGTTGGTAGTAGTACTAAGAGTGCTGGTAGTAGTACTAGGAGTGCTGGTAGTAGTACTAGGAGTGGTAGTAATAGTAGTGGTGGTGGTAATAATACTGGTAGTGGTAGTAGTACTAGGAGTGCTGGTAATGGTACTGGTAGTGGAGGTGGTGGTGGGTAGTAGTGGTGACAGTGGTAGTGGCGGCGGGGGCAGGAGCACCCTTAGCACCGGTGGGCAGCGTGGAGGGACCACTTATGAAGTGCCCCGAGGCTTGACCGGCTCACTCTTGGAGGAGGCCGCCGGACGCAGTGACCGCGGGCTATCTTCCAGCTCGCCGCCCCGCCCCTCCGCTGCTAGTAAAGTCCCTTCCAGCGTTAAGATTCTATGATTCTAAGAAAAGCCACCAAGACATAAATAAAGTCGCTGCCTCACCCAGGCACCAAAATAATTACTACCTAATTACTATCAATTACAAAGCAGCACTTCAAATTACTCGGAGAACAGACAAGCGCTTTGCCAGTTAATCAAGCCGAGTTTGCTTGCCCCATAGGAAGCCATGGAAACGAGCCTCACTCCCGCTGCCGGCGCCCCAAAGAGCGGGCCGCAGGCTGGGCGAGCCCCGGGCTTCTCCCCAAGCCCAGTGACGGCCGGCTCTGTCAGCAGGCCACGTCGAGGGCCCGGATGCGCTCACGGTCTGCCACAGGTGGGCTGGGTTCCAGTCTTGGCTGGCCGAGTGGCCCTCCCCAGGCCTGCCCCTCTCTTTAAACGATGAGAGGCTCTGACCGCTGAGGTCCTTCTGTCCCAAATCTAAAATACGACCTCTGACCCAAGAAGCCGGTCTTTGCTGAGTGAGACGCTTCCTGCAAGCTCAAAAGGCTTCCAAGGGAGGGTCTACCATTTCCAATAACCCACGGAAGGTCCGAGGGTGATGCACAAAGCAAAAGGTGAGGTGACCTCCAGGGGCTCTCCTGAAGGGGCAGCCACTGGCATGTAAAACAAATGAGGGCAGGGAGCTCTTATCTCCTTCCCTGGGTCTAGTGTGAACCCTCGGGGAGCTCCAGCCATCACCCTCAGGGGGCAGTCGGCTTCTTGGGCCCCCTCCCAAGCCCTGGTGGGATGGGCTCCGACATGGCTCTGGTTGCAATCCCAGACCTGCTCAGGATAGGAAGGGTCGGGGCAGACTGGCTAGCACGGACTCTACCACAAAGGTGCTGAAGGGACTGGATTCACAACATAGCATCTATCCCCAACCATTCTACCAGGGAACAATGGCCAAAGCAACCAGGGGTATTTAACTTGGAGAAGACTCTGGGAGAACTTGAAGGTGCTCAGCTAGAAGCGAGGCAAAGAGGATGTGCTTTGTTCAGCCTGCCCCCAGGGAAAGGGCTTGGAACAATGGAAGAGAATAGAGAATTACTCCAAGAACACAGGGAGACTTGGGAGCAGCAAGGGAGGAAATGCAAGGGGAAATCCTCCTAAGGAGGAAAGTCAGTGGGAAGGGGGGGAGATGCTCAAGACTGGACTCATGTCCCCTCCTGGGATACTTTCAAACAGAGACTGAGACAGAAACATGGAGAGGGTAAAGGAGGGAGACAGAAGGAGTAGAGAGACACATAAAGTGAGAGACAAAGGGAGAGACTGAAAGAGAAAGGAAGATACCCAGATAAAAACGGGGAGAAAGATTAAGTGAAACAAAAGAGGGACAGAGATGGAAAGAGAAAGGGAGAGAGAAATGGAGAAACGGCAGGAGTCTCTGAGCAGCTTCGGATGCAGTAGGGGAAGGGTGAGGGCCAACAATGTTTAATCACATGAGCCTCTGCTGGCAGCAAGTTGAGAAGGCAGGAGACAATGAAAGTCTATTGTTCTCAAATTTTTTGCTGGGCCATAGAATGTTTGTCCCAGAAAAAAAATCTTAGACTACAGAAAGTTAAAGCAGAATGCAAGACCTGAAAGGATCTTAGAGCCTAGAACATACAACTTTCTGCACAGAGACACAGAATGCCAGACTGGGCCAGGAGCTTAGAACCCGGAACACAGGTTGGGAGCATCTGTGATACTTTGCGGTGGCAGATTGTCCACGTCTCCTGAGCCGGGACCACGTTTTCTCCCACTGTAGCTCATACAGAAGCATCAGGATGGCCAGGCTCAAATGACAGCTCAGGTACTTTTGTACTGGATAAGTTCCTCCCTTTTCCTGAGTTTCCTTCTTCATTAAGTGAAAAGGAGGGACCTTGATCCGCTTTGAACCTGTGCCCCTGGACAGACCGAGGAGGGGGAACAGCAGCCTTACCTCGGATACGTTGACCCGGCCTTCTTGGAAGGAGCAGTCGGCAGCGTTGTGGGTGCAGATGTGTCGGTACTTGCACCAGTGACAAGGGAAGGACCCGTTCACACAGGACAGGCAGCTGCAGAGAGAAGGAGAAGGCCACTAGGGTCAGTATCCTGGGACAACACCAGCCTCTGGGCCACCCTCTGCCTTCGGCCCGCTCCGCCATCACCCGGGGCACGCCAGCCAGCCCAGACCCCTACACCTCTCCACCATCACTCACGGCCCTCATGTTCACGTCTGACTCAGCTTCAGCACAAAGCTGCAGCAGAGAGCAAACTGGCTTTGGAGCCCAAAGCTCTGGGTTCAAGTCCTAAATTTGCTTTGTTTTCCCTGCAGCTCATTAAACCTCTCTGGACCTTAGTTTCCTCCTTTGCAAGAGAAGAGGTCAAAGGCAGATATACATATCTATCCTATACCCTGTTCTGGTTTAAATGTAATTTCCCAGGTAGGGGGTGGGGGTTTGGGGTGGCCAGGGAGTATCTCACATTAACCCACCCTAGCTCACATTCCCAAGATACTCAACCCTGAACTTTTCCCCATTGTACCAAAATGCTACTTTCTTCAATTAGAAAACAGAGAGGGTGATTTTTAAAGTTCAAACTCTGTTAGAATTAACATGTTTTATATTGGATTACTTGCTGTCTAGGGGAGGGAAGAATGGGAAAAAATTTTGGAACACAGGGTTTTGCAAGGGTGAATGCTGAAAATTATCTATGGATATGTTTTAAAAATAAAAAGCTTTAATAAAAAATGATCATAAAATTTGCAGAGAAAAAAAACAAAACAGTTTTTGAATATATTCTGATCTTGGAGTCATAAGACATTTTAAAATGTCTTCTTCTTAGAAGAAAAATAGAATTAACATGTTTTACAGAAAAGCACGAGAAGATGTCTAAGAACTGATGCAAAGAAAAATAAGAAAAACCAGGAAACTGCAATCTATAAAGTGACTACAATAATGCAACTAAAAAGAACAACACAGAAAGGGAAATTGAAGGCTATGTAACTATAATGATGAAGTCTGTCCTTTAAGAGGAAATGACCGTGTTCTTTCCTTTCTTTAAACAGGTGGGAGACTATGAGTATGGAATCCTACATATGTTCAGACTTGATTGGTTTTGCCAAACTGCTGCCCCCCTTTTTTTTAGTTTCTGTTGCAAGGGATGGCTCCCTGGGGAAGAATATATTTGGAAGGAAAGGAACATAAAAACAAAAAATACCCATTTACCATTTTTTAATGAATGTATGTGCTACTGTGCTTTCCAAATATATCACATTATATACTATTCTACACTCAAAAGTCTCTTCTAGTTCTGATGTGTTCTGTGCTATAGCATCTTCATAACATTAAATAGTACAAAGAATAACACAATGTTCTATATAGTGGTATATAAAAATCACTGACCAAAGCTCCCTTCCAGCTGACCTCCCTAACCCTAAGCATAAAGAACTAAACAACTGTCAGTGGGCATTATTATGGGTGCACTTCCAACTCTCCTAAGTGGGCTGAGTTGGGGGCTCTGACATGTTATTATGGAAAAGAGATGGGGGTGGTAATGGAAAACCAGCTCAGGCCAACGTGAGTCAAAATAAGAGGCTGTTCGAGTCAGGGTCAAAGCTCAGGCCTCCAAAGAAACCCCAGCCTGATTCACAAAGGGAACCAGGAGCAGACCCTGGAACTGGCCACCCCCAAGGACTGGGCTCCCTTTCTTTCTTGAACAATGGCCTATGTGGAGACCTCCCCCTCAAAGGCCGGTCCTCCCTCCTCCCCAATCCCAGCTCATATTCTCAATTAGCCACCCAATGGGGCTAAGGTTAGGAGGTCACAGTCAGATAGCCAGCCACCCACCTGAAACAGCTCCCCAAGCTGCCCAGGGCTGACCAAGCTGCCCAGAGCTGACCGAGCTGCCCAGGGCTGACCAAACTGCCCAGGACTGACGAAAATGCCCAGAGCTGACCAGGCCAGATAGGGGATATGAATACCAGGGAAGGCAAAAGCAGCTTGAATTATGGAACTATCCTATGATTATCTCCAGGATGGGAATCTAAAGACTGAGCAAAATAGACTCTGCCATCTCCTAGTGTTACAATCTGGGGGAATGAGGAAGGGGTCCAACGTGAGCCAAAAGTTCCTTGTATCACTAACTGTACAAAACTGCTCATCGAGTCCCTTCTGTGTATCTCTTCTTCAGTTCTAAGTGACGTGAGAAATACAAGAGAAAGGCAGGAAGGGGTACAGGGAAAAATTTCACCTCATACACTTATTTTCTGTGACCCTGAACTTTTAAGACACAACTTCTGTCTACCTCAGTTTCCTCATTTACATGATAATTTAATATTTATAAAGTACTTTGTAAACCTTAAAACTTTATATAATTGCTAGTAATTATTACTTCACTGCTGTTGTTGTTCAGTTGTTTCTGTCGGATTCTTTGGGACCCCATTTGGGGGTTTTCTTGGCACAGATACTGGAGCAGTTTGCCATTTCCTTCTCCAGCTCATTTTACAGAAGAGGAAACTGAGGCAGTCAGAATGAAGTGACTTGCCCAGGATCACACAGCTAGTAAGTGTCTGAGATAGATTTGAATTCAGGTTTTTAACCCGCCTTATAATAAAGTTATCTTTATTATTATTTATTAAAGAGGACTGGATTTCTAGGCAAAGCACCTAAATTTGGGGCAGGCTAAAATTCTGCTTGTGACAGGACGCTCAGGGCCTCATTCCATCTCCCACTGATCAGACTGGCAAAGATAACAAAAAAAAAAAAAGGAAAATGACAAATGGAGGAAGGGACTTTTGACAAGAGGCAGGAGCACTAGTACATTGTTGGTGGAACCATGAACTGTTTGGCCATTTTGGAACTATGTCTAAACTGGGCATATCCTTTTATCCAGCTATCTCACCACTTAGCCTATAATCCCAAAAAGATCAAAGGAAAGAGGAAAGGACCTATATGTACAAAAAGATTTATAACAGCCTTTTTTGTGGTAGCTGAAAATTGGAAGCAAAGGGGCTGTCTTCCTGGTGGGAAACGGCTAAACAAATTATGATATGTGAATATAATGGAATATTATTGGGCCATAAGAAATGACAAAGATGACAATTTCACAAGGAACTGGAAGGACCTATTTAGACTAATGCAAAACTAGGGGAACAATTTATAGAATGACAACAATATTATAGAGAAAAACAACTATTATAGAGAAAGATTTCAGAGGTCTGATCAATGAAGTGAGAACCCATAAGGCTGAAGAACTGAAGATAAAACACTCCGCGCCCCTCCTGTCAAAGAGGTGATGAACTTAAAAGGAAGAGGCAGATAGACACATTTAGACATGGCCAATGGGGACAACAGTTTCAGAGGACAACACATTTATTTTTGAAGGTTTAATTTTTGAAGGGGAGGGAGTTGTTGTTATCCAATGTTAGGAAGCACAAGAAGGGGCAGATTATAAATTCTCATGATATTAAACATTTATTTTAAAAAATGGAAAAAGTAAAATAAAACAGAGCCAGGACTGTGCATATTCTCAGGCTCCATTGATGTGCTGGCTAGTTTTACTGAACTTTTATTTCCTTTTTTTAATTCTGTGTTACAAGGGATTATTCTCTAGGGATGGGAGGTGGGAGGGATATTATTTGGAAATGAAGGTCATGTTAAAAACAAAAGATTTCAACACTTTTTTTAAAGGTCCCTTTGAGCTCTAAATTCAATGATTCTAGATAGGATAAAACTACCACCCAATCCCTCTCTCCGAATCTTCCCCTGACCCCTCCAGTCTAATTAGCTCTTTCTCTTTCAATGTCCCATCCCATTACTTTCTGTCTATACTACTCATCTGACAGTGTAGGAGGAAGCATCAAGATATGGGGGAGTGTGGGGGGGGAAGAGGGGAAAAGAACTGGTCCCAAGTCACCAGTCCGGACTTCATGGAAGCCTCTGCAATTTACCACCAGCACGATCAAGGGCTAATTTCTTAAACTCTCTTGGGCCTCAGTTTGTAAAGTATGGGAGCGAGATTAAGTCTGAGTTTTGCAGATCTGTGGTCCCATGATCCCATGACACTTTCTTACATACTTTACTTGATATGGTTAGGTAACTAATAATTACTGAAATTTGATTTATTAGGTAAATCAATATTTAGTTAATATTGGTTGGTATCATCAACCCATATGATAGGCTGAAGCTGATATGATTATAAGCTTCAAAAGAAAGCTGGGGAGTCATTGCTGGAGGTCAGTGGCTGGACAGGGTGATAAGAAACACAAAGGTGTTTGAAAAATTATCCATGCATATGTTTTGAAAATAAAAAAGCTGTAATAAAAAGAGAGACAGACAGACAGACAGATAGATAGATAGAGATAGATAAAAAGAAACACAAAGGTAGGAGGAGATGAAGAGGGAGAAAAGAGGCAGAAGGGGAAAATATTCCCCATCTGGGATCTGGAGAGAGCCATGGGGAGAGATGTGGAGGGACAGAAGGAACAGGGGAAAAATGACAAAGGGAGGCCAAAACGGAGCCTTCACTGTATTTCAGTCCCTAACACAGGATACCTGGATCCATCAGGAACTTGAATGAATCTTAACAAATGTTTGTTGACTTTTGACAGTTGTGCTTTTTAATTGATTATTTGATGATAATATAGTAGCATAATGACACAAGTACTTCTCTATCAAGTAACAAATTAGGGGATAGATAATTCTCTGTTTTAAGGCAGGGGAGTTCTTGGTCTTGCTCTGTGTGTGTCATAGACTCTTCTAGCAATCTGAGGAAGACTTCCCAGAAGGTTTTTTAAATGTATAAAATAAAATACAGAGGATGACAAAGGAAACAAATTATATTGAAAGTTGTCAAAATGTTATATGTGAATAGTTTGTATTTCAATGTACATAAATGTATATAATGTGTGTGTGTGTGTGTGTGTGTGTGTGTGTGTGTGTGTGTGTGTGTGATGTACATATAATGCATATACAATGTATATAAAGTTGTTCTGTCTGGCTTTTTTTAATGTCATAGATCTAGGTTAAAAATTCCTGGTCTTCACTATTTGACAAAATCTTCTGGGTAAATTAAAAAAAAGAGTATGGCAGAAATGAGACATACACCACATATCAAGATAAGGTCAAAATGGGAACGTGATTTAAGCATAGAGAGTGATATCATAGTTTGCCTGTCAGATCTATGGAGAAGGGAAGAATTTATGACCAAAGCTAGACAGAGAACATTAAGAGATATAAAATGGATAATTGTTATGGACCAGAAATAGAAACAAGGTACTAATGCTTATGTACTTAGTTCACACCTTTAAAGGAGTTCACACAGTAGAATTCAAACCTTTAGAGAGCATATATAAGGAGGAGTTCACAAGCCTCCAGAAACCCACAAGACCACTCTCTGGGAGGAGTCAGATTCATTCCCACTTCCACCTTTGTGCTGACTGGAGACATCGGGAGGAAAAGAGGCTGAAGCTGGCAGAGGCAAAGGACTAACAGCAAGCGCGCTCAGAACCAAGGAGAGAGATAGGCCTCTATTAAAGCTAATCGGGCCCCAGGAAAAGAGATAAGATTTTGGAAGAGACAATAAAGGATCTGGATTTTAATTCCTGGCTGCATTTGAGGTGATTATTGAAACTGAAATGAAACTAAGGTTGCCTCCAGAAGCCCTCCAAGAAACCTGCTCCCAGAGAACAATTATATTTTAGAGAAAAACAATACAGATAATTTTGATTATATTAAATTAAAAGGTTCTGCATAAACAAAACCAAAGCAACCAAGATTAGAAGGAAAGCAGAAATCTGGGGAAAATTATTTGTGCAAATGTTTCTGATAAACATCATTTCATCAATTTATCCTTTCTGATAAACAATCATTAAATTTATAAGAGAATGAGTTCATTCTCCAAATGATAAATCATCAAAGGATATGAATTGAAGTTTTCTGATGAAGAAATCAAAGTTATCTATACTCGTGAAAAAAATGTTCTAAAACATTTAAAGCAAACCAAATAAAAACAACTCTGAGGTACTCTCAGATTGGGTAATATGACAGAAAAGGAAATGATAAATGCTGAAAGGAATGTGGAAAAATTACAACACTAATGCATAGTTGGTAGGGTTGTGAACTGATCCAACCATTCTAAAGAGCAATTAGGAACTGTGCCCATAGCTATAAAACCACAAAACATACCTTTTGATTCAGCAATATGACCTCTAGGTCTGTAACCGAAAGAGATCATAAAGAAGGGAAAAGGCCATGTGCACCAAAAAATATTTAAAGCAGCTCTTTTTGTAGTGGCAAGGAATTGGAAATCGAGGGAATATCTGTCAATTAAAGAATGGCTAAACAAGTTATGATATATGAATGTAATGGAACATTATTGTGCTATGAAAAATGATGAGCAGGATGATTTCACAAACAACTGGAAAGACACAAACAAACTGATGCATAGTGAAGTCAAAGGAACCCAAGAGAACATCGTATAGAGTTAACAGCAACACTGTGCAATGATCAACTTCAGATTAATTCAGCTCTTCCCAAACTCTCCCAAGACAATTCCAAAAGGCTCGTGATAGAAAATGCTATCCACATCCAGAGAAAGAAACATGGAGTCTGAATGAAGACAAGCATTACTATTTTCACTTTCTTTTCCCCACTTTTGTTGTTTCTTCTTATGCACATGACTCATTTGGAAATATGTCTTACATGATTTCAGAAAAAAAAATGTGACACAGATATGATATATATGCATATAACACATATCAAACTGCTTACCAGCTTAGGAGGGGGGAAAGGTATGAAGGGAGAAATTTGGAACTCAAAATTGTATTTTAAAAAATATTAAAAATTATCTTTACAGATAATTGGAAACAATAAAATATAATTTAAATAAACAAATAAAGCTTGTTCTGAGGCAATAAGAAGCAGTATGATAGAGAATATGGAGAGCTAGATTGGGGCCAGATCCCAACTCTGACACTCAATACTCACAACTGTGTTACTATGGCCCTCAATTTTTTTATCAGTTAAATGTGGATCATGATATTGGCATTCCTACTTTGATGGGTTACTCTCAATGAAGGGGAACATTGAGAGGTTTTGATTCTGTGAATACATGATCACTGTTTTAGAAGCCCAAAGGAGAGAGGTTACTGGAGGCCAAAGAAGACATTATGGAGAAGGACCACAGGCCAATGAGCTGGAACACATCTTGCCCAGCCTTGTCCCATCCCCATTTAAGAGATGGAAAGACTAAGACCCAGAGAGAGGTTGAGAAACTATAAAGAAGGATAATAGGACTCACCAACTTTAAGTCTCCCCATCCTCTCCAGCCCTCAGTATTTCTTACAATCCTAGAAAAACCAGGAGGAAATGCTCTTTCATTTCCAAACTCCAACATCATCTGAGAGTAAGGGAGGAAAGGAGCAGATGGCCTGGGTTGGGGATGAGGTAGGAGTGCAGGCCATATCAATGCTCACAAACACTTCTCCCACAATCATCAGCAATTCTAACTTTTCCATGGGGCTTGCCTGGGGCTGGGAAGCTCATGGTCCAGAATAGTACTTCTCAACGTTTCTTTTTTTTCTTTTTTTTTAATTTTCAACCTTAACTCTTGCAAAACCTTGTGTTCCACTCTTTTCTCCCCTAGATGGCAAGTAGTCCAATATATGTTAAACATGGTAGAAATATATGTTACATCCAACATATGCATAATTATAATAATTATCTTGTTGCACAAGAAAAATCAAATCAAACTAGAGGGAAAAAAATGAAAAAGAAAATAAACTGCAAGCAAACAATAAAGAGAATGAAATGCTATGTTATGAACCACACTCAGAACTCTCTCTGGGTATGTATGGCTTTCTTCATCACAAGATCATTATTGAAGAGAGCCAAGTCCATCAGAATCGATCATTGCATAATCTTGTTGCTGCCATGTATAATGATCTCCTGGTCCTGCTCATTTCACTCAGCATCAGTTTATGTAAGTCTCTCCAGGCCTCTCTGAAATCATCCTGCCGGTCATTTCTTACAGAGCAATAATATTCAATGATATTCATATAGCACAATTTGCCCAGCCATTCCCCAACTGATCCCCCATCCACTCAGTTCCCAGTTCCTTGCCACTACAAAAGGGCCACCACAAACACTTCTTCAGGACACACACCTGTAAGCTTTCCTGGCCAGGCCAGCTTCATATCCTCTGCCCCCATTGCCCAGCTCTGATCACCCTTGAGACCATCCACACTCTCCACATAAGGCCACTACAACAGCCTTTCCCCTTCTGTAGATTTGGGGTCAGGAGCTCTGCTTTCAAAGACCAGCTCAAACCTCTCACTAGCTCTTGGATTAAGTCACACTGCCTGGGTCCTTATAAAATTAAAGGGTCTCCAAAGTCAACTTAACTCAACAGGATTCACAGAGTCTCTGTTTGACCTCCTTCCAGTTCTAAGCTCGTCACAAAACCTTCCCCTCCTTCTTACAATCTGTAACATGAAGTTAACAACACACTCACTACCCATTTCACAGGGTTGTGCAAATTATTAATTAATTTCTATTAAAAGCTAACATTTATAGCGTGCCGATTCCACCAGGTACTGTGTGAAAACACTTTATAAAATTATCTTATTGAATCTCACAATAATTCTGGAATGTGGGTGCTATTATAATTCCTATTTTATAAAAGAGGAAACTAAGGAAAATAAGGGTGAAGTGGCTTGTCCAGGATCACAAAGCTTGTGTGTGATGCTGGATTTGAACTCTCTTTTCCTGATTCAGGCCTGGTATTGAGTCAGCCCCTCTGTAAACGTGGAAGCCCCTGTAAATGTGAAAACAATGAATATTTCCACCTGAACGGCCTTCGCAGGCTGGGAATTACATCAGAACCACCTCTGTAGACGGCACTGGCCAAGGTTATCCAAGGTGGTCTAGACTACCGATCCTACAGATGAGCAGCTCGAGAGGTTAATCAGTTTGACCAAGGCCACACAGCCTGTGGTACCCCTTCTTTGAACTCCATTGGCCTAATTCCTCAGCCAGTCACCAGATAAAGGGCCTCCTGATGCTATACCTGAAAATGGCTTAAAATGGCTTAACTGAATCCTTGAAGACTCTGAATTGGGGGAGGGGAGGGGAGAGAAGCAGGGCACAGTAATTTCATCTTCCTCCATGAATCTGGGGTCACAGGACCCACGTTTAAACCCTGGCTCAGCCACTCATTCCCTGCGTGACCACGAGCAAACCCTGCACCTCTGTATTCCCTCATCTGAAGAACGGGACAACCTGTGATGTACCTTCTCCTCAAGCTCGCGGCTCCCACGAAAGCCGGTCTAATAAAGGTGCAGGGTCTGATAATGATGGGTTACAATCCTGCCCACAGCCAAGAGGTGCCACCTGCCTAACAAAACCCACTTAAGGTGGAGGCTTGTGGTGCCGTGCAATGCAATCATGTAAATTCAATTTACATCGTGTAAATGTACTTAAGGAATGGATTTCACCAATGTCAGGCTGTTGCTGTTCCGTAAATGATATTTTTTTTTTACTTGTGAGCTTTAGGTTAAACAGTTTTTAAAATGAGTTTACCTAAAATTAGGAAAAGCAAAAACAAACACGCAGAGGAGCTCATTAATTAATTAAAGTTCCAAAATCCAGCTGAAGGATAGACATCTCCCTGACTGGTTAAGAACGTCCTTTCTCCAAAACAAATCTTTGCACCAGGTGAGCTGGGAATAGTCTGTGAGTATCACTTCCTGCCAGAGATGGAAAGACCCCCGGACTGGGGCAAAGGAAGAAATGAGAACTACCAGCAAGTTCAGGGAAGCCTGGGAAGGTCTGTGTGACCTGATGCACAGCGAAGAAAGCAGGAGGGTATTTTCCCTTTCCAACACACGGCACTGGCCATGAACTCCCGCCATCCTCCTCCTTTCCCTCCCCCAGATCTTCAGCCTCTGCCTGGGGGGAGCCGGACACTGATGGGGGTGACCTGGCCCTCTCCTACCCCTCCTTGTCCAGGTCCCCTGGGTGTCTTGACTTTCCCATCTGAGTGTAAGCTCCCTGAGGGCAGGGGCTGTCTTGGGGACTTATATCTCAGTGATTAGCATACAGCCTGGTACACAGTAATCACTTAATAGATGCTCTATAACAGCCTTGCACTTTACTGAACACTTCACAAATATTATGATTTTACCTTCACAATAACCCCTGAGGAGCTTTTAAGGCAGGTGTTCTATGCTGCCATCCATCCATTCATCTTCCTATCTCCACGTACATATCTTTCTCTATCAAGCTATCCCAAGTCATCCATCAATCTCCATCTCTAGCGATCAATCTTTATCTGTCTCTCCCTCTATTTTTCCTCCTGCATCCACCCATCTTTCCATTTCTCCCCGTCACCATTCATCTCCCTATCTCTACCTACCACAACATATACCCAATGATTACAATAATGTGAAGTAACAAATCATTAAAAAGAGGATGAACTCTAAGCAATGGAAAGACCAATGAAGGTCTTGGCAAAGAGGAAACAGAACATACGGCTCCCCAACCTGGCAAAGATGTGGGAGATAAACTGATCGGCCAATGAATATTTATGAAGCATTTACGATATTTCAGGAACTGTGCTAAAGACCGGCAGTACTTAGAAGGCAAAAACTTGCTTCCTGCCCTCCAGGAGGGTGTACTTTAATGGAGGCAGCTAGGTGAGGTGGTGGATCTGGGTTCAAATTCTGCCCCAGACAATCAGTCATGTGGCCCTGGGTAAGTTAAGTCTACCTCTCAGCCTCAGTTTCTTCATCTGTAAAGAGAACACAAATAGCCCCTCCCTCCCAGAGAAGACCAAATGAGACAATCGGTATAAATACTTTACATGTAAATGCCAACTATCTAAGGAAGGAGACAACAGACAACTTATCAGGTGCATAAAAGAAACAGCAGAAGACAAGGGCCCAGGTGATGTTCTGAGAGTCTGTTCGTGATCCAGTCACAGAAGAGAAAAGAGGAAGCGGGTTCTCTTCTGCCAAGACTCCAGAGCTCTAGAAACTGCTCCAGAACATACAGAACAGGAGGGCAAAGAATCCAAAGGGATCTCTCCCTCTGTCCCACTCTGGTTCTGCTGTCTGTTTTGCTGTCTCTGTCTCTGGTTCTGCTGTCTCTGTCTGTCTGTCTCTGTCTCTGTTACTGCTGTCTCTGCTGTCTGTCTGCCTTGCTGTTTGTCCGTCTCTCTTTCTCCTTCTGGTCCCAGCCACCTGCCAGGTCCCAGGTATACAAGAATCACAGGATCTAGACCTCTAAGGACTTCATGGAACATCTCTCTCTACTCACTCCGGACCTCAAAGAGCATCTCTACTCCCTCCTTTACAAAGAGACCCAGGGTCACACACTGAGGAGAAGAAATCAATCTAAGCCAGGGCCTGCGCTCAGGGTCTCTGACCTAGATTGAACACCCTTCCCAATGCACAGGAACCTTTCCTTTGGATATTCCCAGGCAGGAACTGTATAGTCTGCCAGGGTTCTGGGTCCTTTGGAGGGCAAATATGCAGTCATTTGTTCTGCCCTGCAGCCAGCTGTGTGGTCCCGTGGAGGTCTCCCAGGGCCCCTAACCCCAAGCAGGCCTTGAGCCTGTTCTGGCTCCGGGAAGGCTTCCCCGGGGGGCCCTGACCTTCTCCATAAGGACAGCCCCGGGCTGGAAGCCTGCCTGCGTTTCTGCCCAGGCCCCCTCCCCGACGTGGACCTGAGGAGCGGGGTGAATGCTCCTCCGGCGGCCGCTCTCTGCCGGCGACAGCTTGCTTGGCTTCTCCTTTGCTGACCTTCCCCAGAGGACAGAACGTCCTCAGATTTTCCGGTAGTGCCATGGAGACTCCCAAGTACCTCCCTGTGGTAACAAGGGAAATGGGAATCTGAGACCTTGGGAACCAAGATGATCACTACTGAACAATCTAGGACCCCAGCCCCCGTGGCTGGATTACTACCAGAGCTGCCGCCCTTCCCCTCCTGATTCTTTCCATATCTACTACCTATGAGGCAGATTCAGTGGACAGAGCTCTAGGAAAGCCTGAGCTAAATCCGGCCTCAGACACTTAGTAGCTGGGTGACCCTGAGCAAGTCAGAATTTCTGTTTGCCTCAACTTCCTCAGCTGTAAAATGGGGATGACAGCAGGGTTGGTGTGAGGGTTAAATGAAATTACATTTCAAAGTTCTTAACACAGTATCTGGCATACAATGGGCACTATCTAAATGCTTATTCCTTTCCTCAATGCCTGATAAATTTTCTTAAAACACTTCTCTGCCATGTCCCTTTATCACATAGTAGATCAAGTCTACACTCCTCTATTCATGGGTTTCTCCCATTTTGGCCAAGGTTACCTTAAAGTCCTTTCTATTTTTTGTTATACAATTGTTTTGCTGCACCAGAAAAATCAGATCAAAATGGAAAAAATGAGAAAGAAAACACAATGCAAGTGAACAGCAACAGAGAGCGAGAATGCTGTGTTGGGATCCGCATTCAGTTCCCACAGAACTCTCTCTGGGTGCCAATGGCTCTCCATCACAAGATCATTGGGACTGGTGAGGAGGTTTCTTTCTGAGGTTCCTGCTCATTTTCCCAAGGCCCTTCATTCCCAAAGGGACTTTGCACAATTGCAGGGACCCCTGGCTTCCCCACTTTGACTCCCAGAAGACTGATGTCCCTGCCTCCATCAGGAACCCCTGTGAGCTATTATCCGCCCCCCACCCAAAAGGCTACTGAAACCCAGAGCAGAAAACAGCAGACCACCGGTAACCACAGTCACACTTCAGGCTCTGGTCCAGCTCATGTTCTGAGCATACCTGAGGCTTAGACTGTGAACTGCTGCTCAGCCTTCTTCCCTGGACCTACCTCTGCCTCCCTTGGGGCCTTTTATAGCCCCCTCCCCACCCCACAGCCTTGCGGTCCAGCACCGATGGCCTCCGCTCTGCCCCTCACATCCTGCACTGACTGGAATTCACCTCCTCTTCCCTCGTCCCCGCAGGGTCCCTTCACAAGCCCAATCGCCTCCTTACACATACGGCCTTTCTGAGCACAGGACTAATGACAGAGAGACGGACAGAACCACCTGGTTGGACCCTCATTTCCAGGACGAGGACTCCGAGTCTCGGACTCATCCCTACTAAGGCAGGAAGCTTGAGGCCGGACACAGCCCTCAAGCAGCTTTCTGATTCTCGTGTACTGCAGGCACCTATGATGTGCTCATGTCCCCCCCCAACAGAGAGAACCACACAGAGAAGAAGAAAGGTTCCATTTCCAGATGGAGCCCCCAGCTCCGTGACTGCCCCTAAAGGCTTCTTGGAGCTGGACAGTCACTGACGGATGAGGTCACTCCGCACTGCCCCCCCCCAATACTAAGGCTTCTGTTAAGCATCCCCCGCACAGATTCAGCCCCCAAGGTAACTGCTGGAACACCTCCAGATGTGGAGTCTGTGACCTCCTCAGGAAGCCCCCTAAAGCCATGAAGTTCTCGTGTTCGGACAGAGGTTTTTCTTATACTCAGCACCTGTCTCCATCCCGCTCTGGGCGCCCCTTCACTTCTCACCCGCCATGGGCTGTAACTGCCCCCCCCTCCCGGACAGGCCATCCAGGCAGCCTGGCTCCCGCCAGCCTCTAAGACAATGGCTCACAGGACCCCAAGGAGCATGCTGGGAGAATACAGTCTGAGCGCTCTGTCCTGTAAGATGAGGAAAGCCAAGTCCAGAAGAGGAAGGACACAAAAGAGACCCTGATGCCATTTCCTTTCCAACCGGCCCCCAGGGCCTGTTGCTTGCGGCCCCTCCCTGAGGAGACAGACCAGCACAGAGGATGCCCCTGCCCCTCCCACAGGGCTCCTGTTACAGCCAGAAAACCCTGCCACGCTGTAGGAGCTCAACAAATGCCCATTGACTAAGTAACCTGCTCTCCCCCTCCCCAAGAAGAGTCCATGGAAGGAGAGCAGAAACATGAACAATGAGTAATGTAAGGAAGTGCTGAAAGTCAGTGATGTCCAGGGAAGGACGCAGCTGCAGAAGCAGCCCCCCAGAGAGCGGGGAGTCAGGGGCAATCTCCTCCCACTGTGGATGCTGCAGGGCCCCGAGGGGACGGCTGCCCATGGCTGGGGCAAAGCCAACAGACTGAGGTCCCTGGGGGGTCCAGGGCAAAACAGGGACCGAGGATGCAGGAGGCTCTTGTAATAACAGTTGCCACCCCAGAGGCAGAAATGGCGAGGACCTGGAGGTGGGCGAGCCTCCATGGGGGTCAGGGTCCCAGAGAATGTCCTGCATGGGGACACCGAGGAAAACGTAAGGTTCCAGGGGTAAGGCCCTTTGTAGTCTGGTCGATGTCCCGGAGCGGGGGGAAGGGGGAAGGGTGGAGCACAGTCACTGGAAATTTGGACCCAGAGGCTGTGCCCAGGTCAGAGTAAGGCACAGATCCTGCCCCTCCGTGGCACGCCCTGGGTCGTGTACGTGATCCCAGATCAGCAGACACAGCTTCAGGAAACTCCTCAGCCTCCTCTGCCCCAAACTTTCTGCAGGTGTACCTGACATTCTGTCTCAAACCGAGAAAACTATGTCAGTAGCAAATTTATTAAAAAGACAACGGGGGGAAGAAAAGCTATTTTGGCCTGTAGACAGCCCACTGGGCTGGGGAGAACAGTTATCAAGCGTCCCTGTGTGGGCCTGGCCTCCCTCCTCACTCAGCCTCCTCAGTATCATTCACTGAGCCCCTCGGTGATCAGCACAGGTGCCCCAGAGCAGAGGCTTAGAGGGGCGGCAAAGGGGCCTCCGATCACCTCGTCCGAGCCCGGCACTTACAAGATATGGCAAGTGGGGCCCAGCCGGGCCTTGTTCCCAGTCATTCAGGTAGGGACCGGTGTTGGCTGGATGCTAAGGAAGACAAAAATGATGCTTGCAGAGGTGTGACTTAGACTGGGAAAGAATAAGGAAAACAATGTGGTCATGGGGGAGAGAGAAAGAAGAGGTTAAAGGAAAAAGGAACAGGAAGAAAGGGAAGGGCAGGGGAACTGAATAGGGGGAAGGGAGAGGGCAAGGAGGAGAAAAGGGAGTAAAGGAGGGAGGAAGGGAGGAGGAAGGAAGGAAGGAAGGAAGGAAGGAAGGAAGGAAGGAAGGAAGGAAGGAAGGAAGGAAGGAAGGAAGGAAGGAAGGGAGGGAGGGAGGGAGGGAGGAAGGGGGGAAGGGGGGAAGGGAGGGAGGAAGGAAGGAAGGAAGGAAGGAAGGAAGGAAGGGGGAAAGGGAGGGAGGAAGGGAGGAAGGAAGGAAGAAGGGAGGAAGGAAGAGAGGGAGGGAGGGAGGGAGGGAGGGAGGGAAAGGGGAAAAGTAGAAAAGGATAGGAAGGAAAAAGGAAAAGAAATGGAGGGATGTTAAGTTCTCCGAGAGCCTCCACAGCTGTGGATCACAGCATCTGAAGGGTTGCAGGGCAGCCGCCTTTGCTGACACAGGTGTTGCTTGTGAATGGGGAATGAGATAAGTTGGAGGCAGAGGGAAGAGGAGAGAGGTCAGAGAACAGCAAGTGCCTCTCAGTCTCCTTGTACCATCCTCTCACACAAGATCCACTCTGGGTTGGATCTCCAGCAGCCACTGTCATGGGCTCCCGTGTATTCCAACAGAGGGAACAGAAGTAGAAGATGAGAAGGAGGAAAGGCGAGTTAAGAAAAAGAAGATGAGGAAAAGAAAGAGCAAAAGATGGAGAAAGGAGGAAGAAAAGAAAAGGAGGAAGATGAGGGCAAGGACAAGGAGAAAAAGAGACCACTTCCAGCCCTTGGAGAACCCATGAGCTCTCCAAGTTGAAGCTGACGCCCACTGGACAGGCACGTGGCAGGAGGAGCCGTCCCAGGGCCCGAGCTCCCTCCAGGTTCTGTTTTACAAAGTTCTCTCCTCACAACAAGGCGGTGCGAGCATCCTTACTCTAACAGACTGAGAAAACAAAGCTCAGGAGAGCTAAGTAACTCTTTCAAGAGCCGAGCGGCAAGAAGCCGGGACCTAACCAAGATCTCCTGGCTCAGGACTAACTGGTCTCCAAGACTCGGGCCCCGCTGCCAGGAGTCCGTTGAAGCCAAGTTCATAATAACAACGTAAGTTGCGTTTGGATGACGGTGGAGCGGACATGGACTAGAGAAAAGGCCGTGGAAGTTCGGAGTGAGGCTCTCTGTGAGCTGAGGGAGGAAGGGATTGTTCTGCAGAGTAGAGGCAATCAGGATCAGCCCTGAAGGATGCACAGTGTCCAGGGAGCAGAGAAGGATGCCCACGGAAGAAGAGCAGGATCAGGCTCGGTCCCTCTGGCTGCTGAAAGACCAGGAGAGGCAGCCGAGCGGGGGCCTGAGGAGTCCCCAAGCTATTCGGAAGCTGCTGCTGGGGATCTCGGGGAGGCACCTGGAGGGAAACTTCACCTCCTACTCGCACTGACTGCGAGCCAGGCCCAGCTGGCAGCCGCCCTTGTCGGAAAGCAGAGGTGGGAAGGTGTTTCAGAACCAGAAGCGGCTTCCTGGTGTGGGAGGCTAAGGCAGACCGAGTCAGGCAGGGCCCCTTGTGGGAAATCCTACCCGTGAAACCCAAGCTGGCCCCAGGCTTTCCCCCCGACCCTCGAGCCGAGTCTGGAGGACCCCTGACCCAACCTCCAGAGCCCGCCTCCCTCCTGCAGCCTCGCAGAGACCTGAAAACCGCTGAACGGCAGAGCTCTTCCAAGGGCCCCTTTTATGTGACGGACAAGCAAGAGACAAGGTGCTCCTGTAGCAAAGCGAGCAGGGTTGGGGCCACAGAAGCACAGGCTGAAAGGGTAAGTCGGGTCGAGAAGCACCTGCCTCCCTCGTGTACAGGCAAGACATGAGAGACGGGGAGGGGCCTGGAAGAATCCATCACGCCTTCCGCAGGCCGTCGGAGCAGGCCCGAACTCCTGGCTGGGCCTTCAAAGCCGGCCCCACCCCCTCGCCTCCTTTCTGCCCTTGCCAACATTTCAACCCACCCATGCCGGTCCAGGCCTCGTTCCCCGAACGGGGCGCTGCATCACAGACAAAGAGCCTGGGGCCCCGCAGCGGGCAGCCGTCCCAGCGCCTCCTTCTAAAGGGGAGCAGGCAGGCTCCAAGAGGCTAAGAAAGGAGGTGGGGAAAGTGGCCCCCCTCCTCGGGGCCCCCACACACAGGGGGCCACCCACAGGATCCCCACAGAGGGGGCCACACACGGCCACCACGGGGCCCCTCCACAGGGCCCCCTCCTCGGGGCCCCCACACACAGGGGGCCACACACGGGGCCCCCACTCGGGGCCACACCGGGTCGTTCCCTTTGTCCATCCTCCTCCTCTCGGTTTCCTCAACTCCTCCCACAGCCTGCCTCCCCCTCCAAGTCCATCCTGGACTCGGCCCTTGCCTCACAGCCGGCGGCGTTTGGTCTGCTTCCCTCGCCCGCGGACGCTGTGTCTTTGCTGGGATGGCCGCTTCCGGGAGTCAGCGGTGGCTCCTGGGCACGGGAGTCGGGGGTGCTGAGGGGCCACAGCCGGGCGGGCTTCAGGCCGCTCCCGGAGACGGTCCGTTTTAGAACCTGCCCGCGTGACCTCATTTGTTGAAAGATTAGAGAGAAGTGACGCGGAGCCCCGAGAGCCAGGCCAGGAAAGAGGCACACGAAGGCTACTCGCACACCAACGGAGGCGCTCTAAGGGCCAGACACCTTGTCACTGGCTAAAAACCGGCCCCAGAAAAGCCTCCGGCCCTTCCTGGAAGAGGTGAGGAGGGGGTTGGGGACAGACCTTAACGGGAATGACAGACAGCAGGGGGGGTGATGGGGCTCTGGGGAATTAGGTCCGAGGGTGGGGACTGGCCGGTGTGGGGGAGGCGCTGGCAAGGCAGGAGAATCGTGGCCACATGTGGGACTCTCACCTCCGACTGTTTGCATTGCCGGCCACTCAGCCGGACCCCCGGACCCTTCTTCCCCAACATGAGAGCTGCTTCACTTCTCCCACCCCCAGCCTCAGGTCCCCTTCCTGCCCCCGTCTCCGGTTGCACCGGGCTTAGTGACCTCGACGCTGGAGAGCACCCACAGCCAAGCCCGAGGCAACTGGCTGAGAAGCACCAGAAGGGCGCGGCTTCGAAGGCCTGGGGGAGACCAGGCAGCGCCGGGCCTGGGTCCGAACGCAGCGCAGACAGCCCAGGCCTGCACGCGAGGAGCGCGCTGCGAGCCCCGACGCACTGCGCACTCACGGCGAGGATGAAGTCGCCCCATCTCTCTAACCCTGACAAAAACGGAGCCTCAGACGGTCCCTAAGACCCACCTCGGCGCTCCCAAGTCACGGCCTCCTAATCCTCTAACCCCTGACCCCTCAGTTATCGGGACAAGCCCACGGGCTCAGGCCCAGGCTCCGGGGGAACGAAGGAGCAAACCTCGGATCCCTCAAGCCCCCCGAAGGGACAGGAGAAAGCTTGGCCCTTCACTCGCTCCCCAGCATGACACAAGGGCCAAGAGAGCCCCCTCCTCGCTTCCTGGGCCCGGCCTCGGGGACGCACCTACCTCCTCGGCCCTGCCCCCCCACCCCCACAAGGGGGCCGGCCCCTCCTCTGGCCATGAAGCTCGGTGGGCAGGAGTTGGGGCCGGGGAGCCATGGGCAGGCTTCCTACCCATGGGAACCAGGTGGTTTTCCTTTGTTCTTTGGCTACAACCTAAGCCCTGACCTAACAGGACTCCTAACACTGGCTTCAGACCAGCCCCTCACCCTGACCACCGTCCCTCACACAACTGCAGAGCAGCCCCTCACACCAGTCTCACGCTGGCCCCTGAGACTGGCCCCAGGCCGGCCCCCCTCCCAGCACCGTGTGCCCCTGGTCTCTGGGACCGCCGGTGCAGGAGTG
Source organism: Sminthopsis crassicaudata (assembly GCF_048593235.1). NCBI lineage: Eukaryota > Metazoa > Chordata > Mammalia > Dasyuromorphia > Dasyuridae > Sminthopsis > Sminthopsis crassicaudata. The sequence continues at coordinate 698,224,267 of NC_133617.1, forward strand.
GGGGGGCTGCTCACAGACTCGCAGCCCCGCTGAGGATCCCGGGCTGACCCAGCTCGGGCCCCCCAGGGAAGACCCCCACCTTCCTCAGGAGAGCCCCTGACCCCAGGGCCGCCGGTTACTTACGACTGGTGGACGCTGCAGTTGTAAAAGACAAAATCCACAGACGCAAACTTCTTTCCCGTCTCCTTGGACTTCAGGTAGAGCTTCACGACCCTCTTGTCTCCTTCAAGAGAAATCACAAGGAAACGGGTGAGCGGATGGAAGAGGAGGGGGCTTGGGGTCCAGAACCGGCTCCCGGCCCCATCTGCGGGCCCAGACCCAGGTGCTCGGCCCCAGCGCTTCTGGGATCTCCCCACTCACAGACGGAGCTCCGACACGCAGAGGGAGGGCTCACACGGGGCTCGGAGAGGGCCGGGCCTCTGGACCCCTGCGCGGGGCTGACCGAGAGTCAGCCGGTGCCTTCCCTGGGACGCCGCACGACCGAGGCCTCCAACACCGCAGAGAGAGGCTCGCCTCCAGCCATCGGAGCTGCCACCCACCCGCCCCCCCACTGTTCTCCGTGGCAAGAGGGGGTTACGAGAGGAGCCGGGCAGGAAGCCTGCCCTCCCAGGGCCGCGGCCCCCTCTCCTCGAAGCAGACCCCCGCCGCCCGGGCCGAGGCACTCCCCCCGATTCCTCATCCGTGCCACGGGGAGAGTAACGCTTCTGCCCTCCCCATCCCAGGCCGCCTGGGACCCCATCTACAGGACAGCCTCCTGCTGAACTTAAAGGGCCCCGCGGATCTCTGAGCATTTCATCAGGGCGGGAAGGGGTGGTTTAGAAGAAGACACCGCGATAAGTGGCTCTCTGTGTGACCTGCACAGTCTACTTTAGGCCCCTGAGAAGGTTCTCCCGGAACGCGCCCCCCACGGGCGTCCCTGCAGCAGGAAGGCCGGGATGAGCCTGGCCCCGGGCCGGAAGGCAGGTCCTCCTGGCCCTGAGGCCCCGCCCCTCTGTGTGCTCCCCACTCGGGAGCCGGTGACTCCCCCTCCTCCAAGCTCCTGTTGGATGCGTCCGAAACCACAAGCCCAGCACTGGTTCCGGCCTCGGGCGGGCCCTTCTCGTGCTTTCTTGTGGGTGAGTCTGGGCCCCAAAACGAGCCGGCCAGGAGGACCCGGGGAGGGGCTGCTCCAGCTCCTGCAGAGAGCCCCCCCCCCCCCGTCCGACACTCCCACCAGCATCCTCTGACCCGCGGTCTTTGAAGGAACTCGGTAAACACGAGTTCAGATGCTCCCCGGGGATCCGGGATTGGAAAGGAAAACAAACACTTTGTCCAGGCCCAGGAAAGCCCGGGCGGACATCGGGAGGGGCTGCGGGGGGCGGGGGCCGAGGAGCACTGCAGCCCCCCAGTGACTCACGCCCTGCAGGACAAGGGCCATCGGCCTCCAGGCCAGTCATCCCCCCCGACACACTGCGACCATTCACAGCGGGCTCCTGCTCCACACTAATCAGATGCTGGCTCTCTCCCCGCCCCCCTCCAGCCCCCCCCCCCCGCCTGTGTTTCCAGGGCCCATGGGGGGGGGCCAGAGCTTTGTGTGGGGGACCCCGGTCCCTCTCCCGGGGAGGTCAGAGGAGCCCATCGGCCCGATGACGTCACAGGCACGGGATGTGGGATAGAAAGAAGGAACAGGCCAGGCTGGGGGTGGGGAAGGAGGAGGAGGCTCCCCGGAAATGCACAACCCTGACTCCCTGCAGATGGGCCAGGAGGGGGCAAAGCCGGTCAGAGACCGGCGGGAGCGTGCTCAGCGGGCCTCCGGGCCTGGCGCGAAGGGAGGGCTCGGGGGGCTCGCTGCCCCAGGTTCCAAGATCTTTCTGGGACCGAAGTTGGGCCTGGGACTCATTTTGGAGCCTCTGAAGAAAGCCCCCGCTCTCCCGCCCCCACCCTCTCTCCCTTAGCCAGAGCGGATAACAAGCGGCGCCCCCGGGGTTCTGCGGGAGCTCCCCCGTCCAACTTCCCCCTTCTGCCTGAGGTCTGTGAGCTGCTGCCGCCCACAGGGAGCCGGGGCAGGGCAAGCTCTCCCAAGCCGGGCTCCGTGTCACACTGCTCAGGGCGCGGCCGCTCGGACACCCGGGCGTGCGGGGAGGGGGCCGTGGACGGTCTCCGGGCTCGGGCCCAGCTCTCCCTGTGGGACCGCGGGCCGGCCTCTTCTCCTGTACAATCAGGGGCTGAGGGAGCCGCATCCGGCTCCGGATTCGAGTCGTGGCAACAGACGGGAGAGGCTCGTATTGGGGAAGTGGAGAAAGCAGGTCGGAGGCCGGGTCGGTCGGCCCCCGAGCGGCCACTGTCCTTTCCCAGCCCGGGGACAGAGCCGGTCTCAAGCACGCCTCAAGCACAAGTCCAGCGTGGGCGCTTGCCGAACCTATATCCGGTCCATCCCCTCTATTCCCCTGTCCCATTTTGCAGATGGAGATACTGAGGCACAAATCACATCAGAAATCCAAATCTAGGATTTCTGACCCCAAATATGACACTCTTTCCATGACACAATTTTGTTAAGCAAAATCAAGAGACCCCGTGACCCAGGAACGGAAGGGGGGTTCCGGCCCTCAGACAGCAGCGCGCCCCACTCACCCTGCCCCCGAGTGATGGGCACGACGTCCTTGGAGGAGGGGGAGCGGCAGTAGATCTTCCCGTCCTCGATGCGGCTCTCGGACTCCGTGAAGTCTTCGAAGGAACAGTTGACTCCCGCCGAGAGGTCAGGAACGTTCCAGGCCTGCAGGACGAGCTACGTGGCCGGGAGGGGGGGAGGTAGAAGAGGAGGGATGAGTGGCAGAGACCGAGGAGACCCCCCCCCCGCAGCGCAGAGAGCCTCGGAGAGGCGGGACGTACCGGGACTTCCGACATGGTGACCGAGATGTTCTTGGGCCGGACAGTGAGCTGGACGCACTGCAGCAGGTCGGAAGCGAAGCGCTGGGGCTCGTCGGCGCGCTCACAGCGGTCCTTCCGCGAGCAGCTGGCGAGAAGAGGAGACGGGTCGGCGGGGAGCGGGGCCCTTGGCAGAGTCCCGCTCCTCTAAAGCCCCCGGGTGCATTCCGGGGCCGCCCTGACTCCCCAGCCTCGCTCCCTCCCTCTCTCAGTGAGACCCCGTGGTCTCCCCCCTCCTGGCTGACCGCCTGGAGCGCCCCCCACTGCCCCTCTCTAACGCGTTCCCTACAAGCGGCGACCCCCAACCCAAGGCAGACCCGTGGGAGCGTGGGCCACGTTCAGGGCTACAAGGAAGGGGGCCAGGCCGGGCGGCCGAACAGCTCTCCCCGCCTCCTGGCCCCAGAGGAGGAGGAAGGGGAGGGCTCAGGGCAGCTCCTCGGGGGGAGGTCAGCGCGGGGCCGGCTCCTGGTCCGGGCAGAGCCCCCACTGACGTGGGCCGGGGCCGGGCTTCCCATCACTCAGCTGGGAGGGGGACCGACCCTCGCCCCATCCTGCCCGGGCCCCAGCCGGCCTTGGCAGAGCCAGCCGGGAGAGGGCCCGGCTATTCGGGCCCGGCCCGCTCCCTCGAATGCCGGGGGGTTTGGTCTGCACTGACATGGCGCCGAGAAGAGCTGACGCTCCTCCTTTGCAGGGACCCTGCGCGGGGGACTCCGGGAGCACAAGGTGACATCAGGGGCCGAGGCTCCGGCTCAGGGTTAAAAGTGCTGGCACAGAAGGGGGACGCTGAAAACCACCGGGGGCATTTTGACAAATAAAAAGCTATTCTAAAAAAATTTAAATTAAAAAAAAAAAAAGAATGCTCGCAGGGCCTTCTCCCCTCTGCAAGTCCTCCCGAGGGAGGGGGACAAGGGGAAAAAGTGGAAGAGAAAGACAACTGCTCTTCCATCCCACGGCAACCTCAGGGTCCTCCCCGCCCTTCTGTTTCTGATTATGTTACTTCATTAACAGAGGATACTGAAGCTCTGTAAAGGAGCCAACAGCGTAAGTGCAGATAACAATAATAAACAATCTCGTGGCTTTCCGGGCCGGCGGTCAGCCCTTATCCTGGGGGCCGGCGACCCGCCCTCCGGCCGTGTCCCCCCAGCGGCCGCCCCCGGTGGCTCCGAGTTAATTAAGCCCTCCCCGGCCCGAGCTGGGATGACCCACGTTTCACTGCGGGACTGACAGAATATCAGAACCGCAAGGGGGCGGGACTAAGGGCAGCGCCCACCCAGCTTTACAGAGGGGGAAACAAGTCGCTTGTCCGAGGGCCCCACGTCCACCTCGTCCGCCTCGGGTGGGGGAGGGCCGCCCCAAGCTCCTCATTACTCTCCTCCCCAAAGGAGGAAGGCCCGACCTGAGGGGAGGGGGCTACGGAAGCTCTGGGAGGGGAACCGAGAGAGCGCCACGGCTACACACACGTACACATACATGCATGCACATACACACAAGAATACACTGTGCATGTATGTGTGTGTGTGTACGTGCACACGCGCGTGAAACGAGCCGCCCTTCCCACCCAGCTCCACGGAGAGACTCACATGTTGTGCAGGACGCACCACCCGCAGTGGGGGTCCCGGGAGCCCAGGCACAGCTCGCACGTGGTGTACTGCTCACAGCTCTCCACCGGAACCCGGGTCACCTGCAAGGAGAGGACAGAAGGCCTGTGTCCGAGGCCGGGCCCATTCCCACGCACGTGAGGGAAAACCTCCTCACAGTTAGGCCAGCGGGCCACCTGAACCTCCAGTCTGGAGGAGGGGTTTCCCCACCGCCCTGGGGACAGCAGGCGGAGGTCTGGCTTGGAGAAACCCTGCATCACGCCCCACGCTGGGTGGGGCCGGACCAGGCAGCCTCTCCTCAGGACTGCTCCCTTTCCCCAGCCCGGGGCCTCTCGGGGCCCCCCTGCTCCTCTCCGGGAGCGCCGGTTGGGGGTGCAGAGAACGGACTGGATCAGGGACGTCAGACACACAGCCGACCGTGTTCTACGGCACCTGGAGAGCAGCCAGCGTAACTGGGCAACGTTTAATAAAGTGAATAGATAGCTTTAAAATGTAATCAATATGCAACTCACTGGGAGTCTGCATGAGTTTAAGACCACTGGCATCCTGCATTCTGAAAGACCTGCCCAGACATGGCTTAGCAAACTGCTATCCTGCTCAAGAACACGGAATTGCTTCTTATTCCGTCAATAAGCATTTATTAAGTACCTGCTGCATACTAGGCATACTGAGGGCAAAAACTACAGAAAAGCAAAAACACGGCCCCAGACTTCCTTAGCCTAAATTCCAATGGGGAAAACAACAGGACACACAAATGCAAAGCCCTTCACAATCTGGAAACAACCTAGATTTCCTGCCTTAAACGCACATTCACAAAGTTTCATGATTTTCACATTCTATTTACCAACCCCTACACCTATCGGAATCTCCCACCTCCAGACGTGGTTGTCTACCCCACAAAGTTCTTTCCCCTTTCCCTTTCCGTAGCTCCCATCACTACTTTTACTGAAGTCCCAACTTCCTTGAAAGTCTTTTTTTCCTGATAGATAAATAGATAGCTATGTGGATAAAAATATATACCCATCCACAAATAAACACACAAGCTAAAAATATTTCCTTCTGTGCCCAAAGGGCGATCAAACTTTGATCTGGCAATACTAAGTCTGTATCCCAAAAAGATCATGAAAAAGGGGAAAGGACCCAGGACAAAAACTATTTATAGCAGCTCCTTCAGTGGTGGCAAAGAATTGGAAATCGAGAGGATGCCCATCAACTGGGGAAAGGCTGAACTCGTTGTTCTATAAGGATGTAAGTAGTGGAACATTACTGTCCTCTAAGAAATGATGAGCAGGAATATTCAGAAAAACACTGAATACATTTACACGAACTGATGCTGAGGGAAATGAGCAGAACCAGGAGAACATCGTACACAGTAAAAGTTACATACGATGATCAACCAGGACAGATCCAGCTCTTCTCAGCAATACATGATCTGATGAGAAACGCCGCCCACATCCGGAAAAAGAGCTACGAAGTCTAAAGGCAGATTGAAGCGTACTATTTTCATTTTTTTTAGGTTTTTCCCTTTTGTTCTGTTTCTTTCTTCTGTCTTCTTTCTCAAGATGACTAATTTGGAAATATGTTAAACATGCTTGTACACGTATAACCCTTTATCAGATTGCTAGCTAGGGGAAGGGGAGGCAAGAGGGGGGGAAGGAAAAAATGAATGTTGAAAGGTAACTTTACATGTAATTGGAAAAAATAAAATACTATTTATCAAGTAAAACAAAATAGAAGTGATATTCTCTTTATCTTTTGTAGTAGTACTAAAAGCACTTTATATACTCCAGTATTTCTTCCATTTCTGTCTATGTTTATATTATGATTATATTTCTATTTCTATTTTCTCTGGCCACATACCCTGACTGCCACCAAGACTACAAGAACTGTCAGGGGCCCTCATCTTGATTCCTCTTTTAAATGTGGGATAAAGTGTCCAGAATATTACACTGAATGAATGAAGGTGTAAAGGACAAAGTATCCAGAATATTACACTGAATGAATGAAGGTGTGAAGGACCAAGTGTACAGAATATTACACTGAATGAATGAAGGCGTGAAGGACCAAGTGTCCAGAATATTACACTGAATGAATGAAGGCGTGAAGGACCAAGTGTACAGAATATTACACTGAATGAATGAAGGTGAGAAGGACAAAGTGTCCAGAATATTACACTGAATGAATGAAGGTGTGAAGGACCAAGTGTACAGAATATTACACTGAATGAATGAAGGTGTGAAGGACCAAGTGTACAGAATATTACACTGAATGAATGAAGGTGTGAAGGACCAAGTGTCCAGAATATTACACTGAATGAATGAAGGCGTGAAGGACCAAGTGTACAGAATATTACACTGAATGAATGAAGGTGAGAAGGACAAAGTGTCCAGAATATTACACTGAATGAATGAAGGTGTGAAGGACCAAGTGTCCAGAATATTACACTGAATGAATGAAGGCGTGAAGGACCAAGTGTACAGAATATTACACTGAATGAATGAAGGTGAGAAGGACAAAGTGTCCAGAATATTACACTGAATGAATGAAGGTGTGAAGGACCAAGTGTACAGAATATTACACTGAATGAATGAAGGTGTGAAGGACCAAGTGTACAGAATATTACACTGAATGAATGAAGGTGAGAAGGACAAAGTATCCAGAATATTACACTGAATGAATGAAGGTGTGAAGGACCAAGTGTACAGAATATTACACTGAATGAATGAAGGTGAGAAGGACAAAGTGTCCAGAATATTACACTGAATGAATGAAGGTGTGAAGGACCAAGTGTACAGAATATTACACTGAATGAATGAAGGCATGAAGGACAAAGTGTCCAGAATATAACTCTGACTGAATGAATGAAGGCGTGAAGGGAGATGGGAGTAGGGCTGGAAAAAAAAAAAAGTTAGGTAGGGCTGAAATTTGGGACCGGGAGAACAAGGGCAGGGAAATAAGCCAGAAAAGGGAATTTGGGGTCATGCCTTGAATGCCCGATTGAGGAGACTTAGCCCAATCCCCGACTTTGCCAGTGACAAGTCATTTGAGTTTTCTGGGCCTTAATTTCCCCACTAACACATTTGGGGAAGGGGCTGGCTTCCTCCCGCTCTGGCGTCTCGGCCCTTTCTCCCACACAGCCTCAGGTCCCTCCCCTTGAGCAGAGGGTTTGGTATGTACGGCGATGTCAAACTCAAACAGAAAAGGGGCCGCCTGTTCTCTTCCCCCAAGGACATACTGGCTTTAAACCCCCACACCATGTGATCTCTGCCCAGGTGCTGGCCCAGGTGTGACACCTCTGTGTAGCGGAATGAATAAAGGTTTGGGGAGGGAGAAAGCCATCAGCCCAAATCCTCTCCCTGACTGGGCAGTGACCATGAGCCAGAGCTCCAATGTCACTGAACCTCAGTTTCCCCATCTGTAAAACAGAGATAATACACACGTAGAGTACCTTTCTCACAGGACGGTGTGGTTCAAATGAGAAAAAGCATGGAAAACCTTCCAGAAGTCTCCAACTTGGTGTTCCAGAGTGACCTTCTAAGTGTTCTAAATCCTTCCTGGTTCTAAATCTCCTTCCTGACCTACCATCCCATGACCTCCACCCCAGCAGTCACCCTCACCCCACTCACATGACCTCTCAGCAGGCACCTGGGCATTTATCTGGACACAGGTGAAAAGGAGTCAAGAGCAGGGAATCGATGGATTGATGAGCATTAAGTGCCAGGCACGCTGCCAAGCCCGGAGATACAAGAGGCGGCCCTGAGGGAGCTATCTGAGGCCCAGCCTTTGGCTCGGACAGCCGAGAGTGGTCCGGTACAGGGAGCTGCCCCTGGGTGGCCACAGGTCACACCCCAGGACTGGCGTGAAAGGGAAAATTCTTTAGCCAGAAATTGCGGTTTACACATCGCCCCAACAGTGGTAAGGAACGGAATCTGTTGCTAATTTAGATGCAGGACAGAGGCTCTGAGAAATTTTAAATAACCATTTACGTAAAAAATTAGAACATCTGGGCATGAATGGGAGAGAATTAACTCGGGAGAGGTCAAAATAAAAAACACACGGTTCCAGTCTCGAAACTGCCCCCCTTCGCCGCGCCGCTGCCGTTCCTGCCCCTCCACACACCTGCTCCCCCATCTCCAAATGGCTCTGGGTTCCAGGAAAGCTCCAAAGCACTCCTGACCAGGCGGAAGCAGGGGCCTGGCTCGGGGACGGGAGAAGGAGGGAGGCTGGTTAGGGAGCCTCTGAAGGAGCGACCAGGTTCACTCTGCCTCTGACTTATGCGGCCACCAGTCACAAGTCTGTAGAATGGACACAGAAATACTCTTCCTAGCAGGTT